>NC_088876.1:5389500-5643507 GCF_032884065.1 Artemia franciscana
AGTAGCTGAGTTGGTAAAGCGTTATGTTTTAGGTTCTAGGTCCGAGAGGCTCCAGGTTTGAACCTTGGCTTTAGCATTAATACAAAAGAAGAAAAAAACTAAACAAGGTAAAAACTACAAAAAAAAAACTAAAGAGAAAATACTAAAAAAAACAAAAAAAGGTAAAAAACTAAAAAAGAAAAAAAAAGGTAAAAACTAAGAAGAAAAAAATAAAAAAACTTAAAAATAAAGGAGAAAAAGAAAATTAAAAGCCGGGACACAGGGAATATAAATGACAACCGGGACACTCAAAGAGAAATTACAGACTAGGGCACAAATGACGACCGGGAATATAAATGACAACCAGAACACAGCTTAAATTAATGGGAATTATGTTAAGTTTACTAATCCAGCTAATTACTATTATCAGAATTCAGAAGACACAATATATCATATTCGCCTTTATATGGTATTGACACATTGACATCAATTAAAAATATATTATGTGAGGAGTCAGTTTCCTTCAGATTGTGTTGCAAACAACCTGAAGGCCCATTGTAATTCATATTTAGAATCATATTGGGGCACATCATTCTCCTAAAGTAATCGGTAAGTTAATTACCGAACTACAGACGTAATCATTCAAGAAAGGTTTACAAAGTTTATATAGTATTTACTAAACTATTTTGACAAACTTTAGCATTCTACTAGATATTAGGTTTTGTCGTCAAGCAAACATTATAGTATAGTGCAATGTATTCAATAGTTGTACAAACTTTTTCAGTTGATGAAATTTTCTGTTGACCAGCACGAAAGTTTTTAAGCGCACATTTTAGAACAATACTTTTAAAAATCTGGATAAAGCAATCCATTGCATGGTGAATCCAAGACGAGGATAAATTATATTTTGGAGTTCGAGATTTTTTCAGTAATTGGATAGATTCCTGACCTAAATTTGTCAGTTAACTTCTTATGCTCGCATATTACTTTATTTTTGGTCATTGTTGAGGTAGAGGTGTGGCGGAGGAGAATAAAAAAAACAACCTAAAGTATTAGAGTGAGATGAAAGGATTTACCTATTATGGGTAGGCCTACCTTAAATCTCAAAAATACATCTCCTACAAGCAAAATTGTTCTACTGCAGAAATGGTCTTGTACAGTAATTTTTCAGTTGAAGCATCTCGGCCGTGCTAATTAAAAGGGTGATACGCAATTTTTGTAACTTTTCAAGAGAGTCAAAAAACGTAAAGAAGTTTGTAGACTCAGGTCGCTCTGGAGGTTGAGGCTAATGGAAGTAAAGGGAATATAGTCTAAACCAATTTTTTATAGTTTTTTAGGTACTTAAGTATTATACGAGAAACAATCGAAGCATTACCTAGTTTTCATCCCGGATAGTTTGCAATGCATAGTGATAGAATATTGTGCTTGACCATCGATAGCTGTATTTTAATTAAAACTTTAGCTGGTATTTTGGTTTGGTTAGGTTAGAATAGATTTGCTTATGTTCCGTATTTAATATATGCTATACTTTACCCCCACACCCCTAATGTGTAAATATATAGCCAAATTTGTTTCCAAATTTGTCACGGTCAGACACTATGTTCTATTACTATACATTGCAAACTAACCGGCAGGGAAAACTGGGTAATGTCTTGAGTGTTTCTCGTATAATACTTAAGTGTCTGTTTTTTCTGTTGTATTTATTAAGTTCAAGTATTCCGAGCGAATTCAAAGTTATTCTATTTTATGGCGAATGGCTCCTCTTTCCTTGATCAAAAAAAGGAGATAAACGTCAAGTCTTAATATCGTAGCTCCATAAGCTAATCGTCTTCTGTCATTTTGAATTGTAACAAGACCTAATAAAAAAAAGGAAACATACCTCACTTAGTGGAATGTCTCTTTTTATTTCCCTAACGGTACGAGATGGGGCAATTCCGACTGCATTATTTAATTCTTCGTGCTGAGTTTATCACCGACATATACCTAACTCATTTTCGATCAAAATCGTATGTGTCGCCCTTTTAACGATCACAGCTGATCTTATCCTGTCATTGGGCACAAGCATTGTCACAAAATTTGTATCTTTGTTGACCCTCCCCCCTTCAAACATTAGCCAATGCGACTGTAGACCGTACCACTGACTAGAGGCAAATCCAGGGAGTGCAAAGGACCGTGTCCCTACGACTTTACTTGCTCCCTCGCTTAATTTTTTCTCTTGTTTTACCTTTTTTAAAATTAACTTGTCAATTTGTTCCATTATTGTCGCCCCTGTCACATTACCCTCCACCCCAAGATATTGTTCTAGATCCACCTTTAGTACTTGACCGTGCTAACTAAAAGTGTGACATAACTTTACAGGAGAGTCAAATAACAAAAACAAAATGTCTGCTGCTGCCGCTTCGAAGGGTGAGGCTAATAGAGATTAAATAAAAAAAACAAGTTTTTTTAACTGAAAGTAAGGAGCGACATTAAAACCTAAAACGAACAGAAATTACTTCGTATATGAAAGAGGCTGCTTCCTCATCAACGCCCCGCTCTTTACGCTAAAGTTTGACTCTTTCTCTCAATTCTTCTTTTTAAAACAGTAAAAAACTTTAGCGTAAAGAGCCGGGCATTGATGAGGAAGCAGCCTCTTTCATATACGAATTAATTTCTGTTCGTTTTAAGTTTTAATGTCGCTCCTTACTTTCAGTTAAAAAAACTTGTTTTTTTTATTTTAATTTCTGAACGTTTTTTAATCAATGCATGTTTTGATTTTGGCTCTCCGCAGAGGAATAATTAAAACGAAATTTGCATTTTTTTTTTTTTTTTGGCTAAATGGCCTTCTCATAATTTCGATCGAATGATTTGAGAAAAAAAGAGCGGGGGAGGAAGCCTAGTTGCCCTCCGATTTTTTGGTTAATTAAAAAGGCAACTAGAACTTTTAGTTTTTTACGAATATTTTTATTAGTAAAAGATTTACGTATCTTATAAATTAGCTTACGTAAAGAACTTTTGTATTCTCATATTTTTATTACATATATGAGGGGGTTTGCCCCTTTGTCAGATCCTCGCTCTTTACACTAAAGCTTAAATTTTGTCCCAATTCATTAAGAATGACCCCAGAATCACAAAAGCCGTAGAATAAATAGTTGAAATTACTAAAAATGCTTTAGCGTAAAGAGCGAGGTATTAGGAGGAGGTGAGCGCCTCATATGGGTAATAATTTCTGTTTGTTTTAAGTTTTAATGCTGTTCCTTACTTCCAGCTGTAAGAACTTTTTCATATTTATTTTTTCATTGTTTTTTTTAAATAATGCTAGTAAATCCTGCGCTCCCTTCATGGGAATTTCTTCCCCCGTGACAAATTATCGATGGAAAGTTCCCCCAGCATATCCCCCTCTTCTCAACCCCTCCCCCCAACCAAAAAAATCCTCCTGAAAACACCTGTACACTTCCCAATAACCATTACTATATGTGAGCACAGGTCAAAGTTCGTAGCTTGTTGCCCCTCCCACGGGGACTGTGGGGGAGTAAGTCGTCCCAAAGACATAGTTATAAAGTTTTTCGACTACGTTGAATAAAATGGCTATCTCAGAATTTTGATCCGTTGACTTTGGTAAAATAATTAGCGTGGGAGGGGGCCTAGGTAACCTCCAATTTTTTGGTCACCTAAAAAGGGCACTAGAACTTTTCATTTCCGTGAGAATGAGCCCTCTTGCAACATTCTAGGACAACTGGGTCGATACGATCACCCCTGGGAAAAACAAACAAACAAATAAACACGCATCCGTGATCTGCCTTCTGTCAAAAAATACAAAATTCCACATTTTTGTAGATAGGAGCTTGAAACTTCTACAACAGGGTTTTCTGATACGCTGAATCTGATGGTGTGATTTTCGTTAAGATTCTAGGACTTCTAGGGGGTGTTTTCCCCTATTTTCTAAAATAACGCAAATTTTCTCAGGCTCGTAACTTTTGATGGGTAAGACTAAACTTGATGAAACTTATATATTTAAAATCAGTATTAAAATGCGATTCTTTTGATGTAGGTATTGGTATCAAAATTCCATTTTTTAGAGTTTTGGTTACTATTGAGCCGGGTCGCTCCTTACTACAGTTCGTTACCACGAACTGTTTGATATAGCGAACATTTTCTAAACCAACTTTTTATGCTCTTTTTAGTGGTATATAAGTTCAAGAGAGTTCTTGTTAAGCATCAAGAACACAGTTAAGAGGATTGCTTTGTTTGATTTGAGTAAGCCAGTTTTTCTCTTGTAGGCCTATTCGGTTATAATTAGCTTATTTTTTTCGTGAAATAAACTATGATTAGGTATCTGTTAATTAAATATTGAATATATAAAGGGGGTTAGGTTAGGTAATTACTATAATGCGTTCTGGGCGGCCTGCTTCTTATAATTCTTTGTTGTAGTTTCCATAATTTTGCAACTAAATTAATATATTTTAATTTTTTTTATATTTTATTACGATTATCCTAACTTCACATAATGAGTATGTTCTGGATATTTTACAAGCAACTTCAAATGTTCCGAGGGAATTCAGAATTATTCCATTTTATAGTGTGTCTCCTATTTCCTATAGATAAGATAATCCTCTTCTTTCAAAAGAATTCCGAGTGAATTCAAGATTAATCCATTTTTTGGTATATGTCTCCTTTTTCTTAACAAAAAGGGATAAATGTCAGGTCCCATGTTATAGCCCCATAAGATGACCTTTTTATGTCAACACAGACGTATGTTTCTTTTTATTTTCGTAACAGTAAAAGATAGGTCAATTTTGACTCCACCGTTCGATTTCTCGTCCTGAGTTTACCCATGACACATACATAACTCACTTTTGACTAAAATGGGATGTGTCCCACTTTTAATTGTCACTGCCGCACTGCCCGTAAATATACACAAAGATATTGGCCAAAATTGTGCTTCTTGGACGGTGGGGTGGGGTTTTAAAGAAACTAGTTCCTTGGGGCTTGAACTGGTGAAAAAGCGATAGAAAACTCGTATATGACAAGAATCCATATAATTTATATTTATAAAAAGAATCCTATAATTTATAAAAAAAAATTTATGTATATACTTTATTTAGTTAATGTTTTTTGAAATTTCCTATCTCCATGAAAATATTCCCAAATATGTACTCGTGAAGACGTAACCATATATTCAGAAAAAGTTATAAAAAAGCAATTATATACACCAAATAATAATTTTAATTGAAGACAAAAATGAATGCTGCTATTCAGGAATATTGCACATTTGACCAGAATATTGATTATATTAATGAGCTACGATGAGATTAAGTTAAAAAAGTGAATAACGTTTCAAAATTCACAGCTGGAAAATAAAAGCTCATTACTGTAATATCTAGAGTTCGACATCAAAGGAAATTATTTTCAGTATAATTATTTTAGAAGTATTATAAAAATTATTTTCTTCACTTGTATTCAGGAGAGAAAAAAAAAGAGGTTGAAAATAAAAAATAAAAATAATTAGGTTCAATTGAAGTTGTTACTGCATAATCTTTTATCCGCTATATACCAACACAGGCTACAAGATGCCTATCGGAACGTAATAATTGCCCTGAAGATGTATTTAACTCTGCATATATTAGTTGCTTCTAGTGAAAAATGCTTTATCAAATTAAAGGGCGATTAAGAACTATCTCCAAACAATAGGGCTTAGCAGCAGCAGCAATTGGCAAGCCTTAGTATATTAAACATAGAACATGAAATGGTTTCGAAGCTTTCCTATGATTACGTTATTGATTGTACGTAATTTAAATTGTACGTGTAAATTGTCTGTGTAACCAAAAAAGTGTTGTTACGGGAATCTTAAGATTTTTTCTTGAACCAAGCTGTATATGTTAGGATGTGCACAAACAAGCTACATTAAGAATAAAAAATAATTGAATAGATGCACAATCAAGAAATGTATTTTTTACGGAAATAAAAGACCCATATTTGAAAGCTATTGTGGATTTCATGATATAGGGGCACCAAATATCATTTTCCCTATGGAGCCGTCAGGTCTAGATCCGTCCCTGCGTGCCCCACGCAAGTTTTGATATCCCCATACCTTCATTTAAAAAAGAAGACAATTTTGACCTCTTAATTTCGAAAAATAGCTTTTGCTATGCCTCGCTACCTCCGTCAATTGAATTGACGGGCATTGCCAAAGGCAACACAGTCTTTTATCTTCCTTATTAAATTTAAAAAACTAGTTTTTTTAACTAAAAGTAAGGAGCGACATTAAAACTTAAAACGAACAAAAATTACTCCGTTTATGAGATGGGTTGTCCCCTCCGCAATCCCTCGCTCTTTACGCTATAGTTTTTAATTGTTTTAAAAAGTAGAATTGTGGCAAAGAGTCAAACTTTAGCGTAAAGAGCGAGGGATTGCAAAGGGGACAACCCATTTCATATACGGAGTAATTTCTGTTCGTTTTAATTTTTAATGTCGCTCCTTACTTTCAGATAAAAAAACTAGTTTTTTTTATTTAATTTCTGAACGTTTTTGAATTAATGCATGTTTGATTTTGGCTCTCCGTACATAAATTATTAAAATGAAATTTGCATAATAATTCTTTTTTTGGCTAAATGGCTTTCTCTTAGTTTTGATCAGACGATTTTGAGAAATAAGGGGTGGGGGAGGAGGCCGAGTTGCCCTCCGATTTTTCGGTTACTTAAAAAGGCAACTAGAACTTTTTAATTTTAACGAACGTTTTTATTAGTAAAAAATATACGTAACTTAAGAATTAACTTACGTAACAAACTTTTATATTCTTATATTTTTAATTATATATATGAGGGGATTTGTCCTCTCATTAATACCTCGCTCTTCACACTAAATCTTAAGTTTTGTCCCAATTCTTTAAGAATGACCCCTGAATCAGAAAGTCCGTAGAATACATAGTTGAAATTACTAAAAATACTTTAGCATAAAGAGCGAAGTATTTATCTCCTCCTAAATACCTCGCTCTTTATGCTAAAGTATTTTTAGAACCCCTCATATGCGTAATCACCACTGTTCGTTTTAAGTTTTAATGCTTCTGCTTACTTTCAATTGAAAAAACTTTTTCATGTTTATATTTTCATTGTTATTTAACAGTAATGCTAGAAAATCCTGCGGCCTTTTCATTGAATTTCTCTTCCCCCATGAAATATTCCTCCAAGGAAAGATCCTCCCACATAGCCCTCTCCCCTCAACCACACACCCAAACCAAAAAAAAATCCCCTGAAAACGTCGGTACACTTCCCGATAACCATTACTGTATCTAAAAATTGGTCAAAGTTTGTAACTTGCAGCCCCTCCCCTAGGGACTGTGGGGGAGTAAGTCATACCCTAAGACATAGTTATTATGGTTTTCGATTATGCGGAACAAAATGGCTATCTCAAAGTTTTGATCCGTTGACTTTGGGAAAAATGAGCGTGGGAGGGGGCCTATGTGCCCTCCAATTTTTTTGGTCACTTAAAAAGGGCACTAGAACTCTTCATTTTCGTTAGAATAAGGCATCTTGCAACACTCTAGGTACATTTGGTCGATATTATGACCCCTTGAAAAAAAAAAAAAAAAAAAAAAAACAAATAAACACGCACCCGTGATTTGTCTTCTGGCAAAAAATACAAAATTCTACATTTTTGTAGATTGGACCTTGAAATTTTTTCTATGAGATTCTCTGATACGCTGAATGCGATGATGTGATTTTTGTTAAGATCCTATGGCTTTTAGGGGGTGTTTTCCCCTATTTTCCAAAATAAGGCAAATTTCTTTTGATGACAAAGACTAAATTTTATGAAACATATATATTCAAAATCAGCATAAAAATTCGATTCTTTTGATGTATCTTTTAGCATCGAAATTCCGTCTTTTAGAGTTTCGTTTACTATTGAGCCGGGTCGCTCTTTACTACAGTTCGTTACCACGAACTGTTTGATATATACAACGACGGAAGAATTTTAATAAGAGTTAAGATCGGATTTGTTGATTGTAGCATGCGGAACTAGAAGAATTTTAGCAATGAGAAATTGCTCTAAGGCGCGTCAGCCTTGACAAAATTGAATTTCCTCCACTTGTTAGAAATGAACCGGGGTACTTGTGTATTATATGCTACTCATTCAAGTGTACGTTGTCTAAAACTCGAGAACAAACAGGCTTCATCGTTAGTTTCTTTCAGCTTAGCGAAGGAAAAAATGAAGACAAGTGACAGAATAGATGGAAAATATATAATTTGGACTATATATTTGCACATTAGGGGAGGGAGAGAAAGATGGGTTTATTAATATAAATAACACAACAAAACAAGCAAATGGCCCGAAGCAAAGCTTGTTTGGGCTTACAACCCCAATACACATACATATAAAACAATACGAAAAAGAAGAAAAAATAAAAAGGAAAGAAAAGGAAAAGAAAAAAGAAAGAAAGAAGAAGAAGAAAAAATCAATTACCCTGCATTTCAATCGAAACGGATTTACACTTCAAAAGAGACAAAACAAAAAGAAACTAAAACCACTTAACCAGTATCGCCAAAATCAAAACCAACATCTTGGCTCCACTTGAGGTCCACTCAACTATCAAAACCATAAATATTAAGGCAAAATAGCTTTAATTCCCGCCGAAATTCAAGAAAGCTATCCAAGTTTCTCAAAGTCGTAGGTAAACAATTCCATGCATGGGGTCCTAGATGCCGAATAGAGAATTGAGATCTACGAGTAATAGTAAGCGGACGACGAATTATATCGGACTGTCTCGTAGAATGTGTATGAATATCACTTCCTAATTCAAACATACTTTTAAAACATATTGGTAAACAATTTTGAAAATATTTATATATAAACAGGCTTCGATAAAAAATAATAAGTCCTGCTAAAGGCAAGATTTTGCAATCTATATACCTCTTTTGTACCGAGTCTTTAAAACCTACACCACATAACACTCGAAGCGCTTTATTCTGCAAAACTCGAACACGATCGAGATGAGAAGGAAATGTACTACCCCAAACATTGCAACAATATAGCAGATAAGGATGAATTAAGGAATAATACATTGTTCTTAAAATATCTCTTGGGAAAATATACTGCAACTTTCTTAAAATGCCAACATTCCTAGCGAGTTTAAGACTAATATAATCTATATGTTCTCTAAAGCTGAGACATTCATCAATTAAAACTCCTAGATATTTTGTACAATTCATTCTTAGAATACCCATATCAGCAATGTTAAGTCTATCTATCCAAGGGTAATAATTTGAGCTCCTACCATACAATAAAAAGCAAGATTTACTATAATTCAAATTTAACTTATTAAGCTTCATCCAATTGTGTACAAACTCCAGACAAGAACTAATACGACTCAACAGCTGAATTCCTGTTCGTGCAGCCACAGTTATATGAGTGTCATCCGCAAAGCTGGGGACAATTACTTTTTCCCCGTCACATCCAATGTCAAGATCATACGAAATCATATTAAAAGCTCTACATAAATCATTTATAAAAATTAAAAATAACAGGGGACCAAGAACAGATCCTTGAGGTACTCCAAATTTAACACTACTGACTGAAGAAACATTATCCCCTAGTTGTACATATTGAGTTCTTTCTTTTAAAAACGAGGACAGTAATTCAAGAAATGGTCCTCTAAAACCGTAATTTTCTAATTTGGCAATGAGTATAAAATGGTCAACGCAGTCAAAAGCTTTTACAATATCAAGAAAAACAGAAGCGACTTTCATACCATTATCCAACGCATCATTCACAAAAGTTGTCAAAAATAAAACAGCATGCTCAGTAGATAAACCCTTCCGAAAACCAAATTGATTTGGATTAAAAAATGATTTACTCTCCAAAAATTCAACCATTCTTTTAACTATCAATTTCTCAAACAATCTAGATACTACTGGTAATAAAGAAATGGGCCTATAATTTCCTAGTACATTTTTATCTCCACCTTTATAGACAGGAATAACTTTTGCAATTTTAAAACAACTTGGAAACACCCCAGTCCTTAAACATTCATTAAATAAATACACTAAATGACCGGAAATAACAGGGTAAATATACTTTAAAGTTTTAACTGTTACAAAATCAGAGCCTGAAGCTCCAATTTTTAAATTTTTCAATGTTTCAGAAAGCTCAGAAGCGTTGATTGGCTTCAAATACGCCGAAACATCACTTGCATTCGATAAATATTTCTTAAAACTACCTTCATGCTCAGAAATAACTATACTTTGGACCAAATCCTTTCCCACATTAGCAAAATGACGGCACATTCTATCAGCAGTTGTACTATCATTATGTATACCGTCAGGAAATATACCATCATTATTAGGACTTACGACGGATTTTATAATTTGCCATGTTTTTCTAGGGTTACCTTCACAAGATTTAAATTTATTACGATAGTAATCAGCTTTGGCTTTACGAAATAGTACATTTAACTGGTTACTATAAATCTTGTATTCTGTTTTATCACTTACACTATTACTAGCCGCACACATTTTGAACAAATATCTTCTTCTAATAATAGCCTTTAAAAGAGCTTGGGTGATCCAGGGTTTCTTTGGAGTTTCTCTACGACGAGTTGCATTTTTACAAATACTACAATCAATCAATAAACTATTTATAATTGAATACCAGTTTTGAAACTTAGCATTAATATCTAGTTCATTACTATTTAAAAATTCAAAATTACATTTCTCTAACTTTACTTTATAAAGAATGAGCATATTATTATCAATGATTACTTTTTTATATCTATTTTGTGAATTTGAGTTAAGCCTAGTACCTTTACTAAAAAAATTTTGAACCCTCAAAAATATCCCAAAATGGTCAGATACTTCATTTATTATGACACTTGCATTATAGTAAGTGACATTAGCAAAAATATTATCAATCAACGATGCTGAATTCATAGTAACCCTAGTTGGGACTGTAATCGTAGGCTTCAACCCATAACTCAGCATAATATTTAAAAACTGGCTAACTTCTGTATTAATAAACAGATTCATTAGGTCAATATTGAAATCACCACACACAAATATAGGTAAGTTTCTACTCCTAATCATGTCCAACTGTTCTTCTAGTAACATAAAAAATTCATTAATATTGCTCGACGGAGGTCTATAAACAACAACCAAATAAAACACCTTGGATTTCTTGCTAACCTCTAATACCAAGCTCTCAAATACCATTTCTCTATTAACCCTTAAATCATCTCTTTCTATAGCTAGCAAGTCTTTTCTAATGTAAGCACCCAGTCCACCATGCTGACGAGTCTCCCTATTCTTAAGACACAATCGATAATTACCTATTTCTAATAAACTAGAATTATGATTCTGTAACCAAGTTTCAGTTAGAGCTAATATTTGAATTCCAGAAAACATACATAGTTCATTTAAATATGTTACACTGCTTTGCAGTCCCCGACAATTCAAGTGGAAAACCGTAAGAGAATCATTAGGCATCGATTCAGAAATATCAACCGGGCTAATATAGCGTACTGCTATTTTACTTTCCTCTACAACAAAATCATCAATCCCTCTACTTTCATCTATTATCTCCAAATGGGCCAAATTAAGTGGACTATTCTCAAGTGGACGCAATCTATCAAAATCTACAACCATTTTCAAAATCATTTAAACGGTACTGGTCAAGTGAGAAAAAATCATCATAACTATCCAATATTATTCTTCTCAGTAAATCCCGGGACGAATGAAAGTTAAAAGAGCCCTTAATAACTTCCTTTAAAAAACGGAAATAAATATAACCAACAATAATATGACTGAAATAACTATCCTTAACACAAGCAATAAGTGAATTAAAAGAAAATAGATTAAGAAAATATACAAACAGAAAAAAGATACAAGCAATACTTTTCCTTTCCAATATCGGCCAAGGAAGGAATGAGTTGCAAACTAACATAATTCTCAATATTTATTTACCGAATACCTACACAATATACACACACAAATGCACCACACACTCACACTAAAAGGGGGGAAAAAAAGGGAAATTATTTACTTTTCTCTTTGACATAAATTAATCTTGACAACAAAAACAACATCTACAAACATACATTTAAAAGAAAAAAATATAAGCAAAGGGAAAAAGAAAAAAGAAAAAAAAACACAAAACAAAAACAAAAAAAAACATTTACATGGACATACAACATAATTATAATTTCACTGTGGAACACCTCCTAAACACATTGGTTGGCTTATTTCGGGAATTAATTGGTCACATTGATAAACAGCTTTCACTCCATTTGCTCTTTCGACACGAATAACTGGCGGAACGGAATTTGAAACCCAAGACGATATACCCAGTGCAGTCAAT
Source organism: Artemia franciscana (assembly GCF_032884065.1). Lineage (NCBI taxonomy): Eukaryota > Metazoa > Arthropoda > Branchiopoda > Anostraca > Artemiidae > Artemia > Artemia franciscana. The sequence continues at coordinate 5,401,804 of NC_088876.1, forward strand.
TTATCCTTCATTGCAAATAACTTTTTTCTAGCAACACGAATAGAAATAGGTGCATCATCACTCAAATGAATGTTAATGTGATTAGCTACTGACTTGCCTTTCAGCCGTTTACCTCTTTTTAATATATCTACCTTAACATCAGATGACCGAACATTCACTTTAAAAAAATTTTTCTCCTTCTTTACCATCACAATAGAGAACTTCGGTACTTCAGACATCTGCAGACCGTCCTCACAAATTTTTTCAAAAATAACTTTAGCTTCATTTTGGCTTTCACACGGAACATTCCACACAATTAGGTTGCTGTCATTAGATCTATATTCAAGGGACATTAGGCGGTTTGTTAAACTAGATGTAGAATCTCTGAAGAAACGAGCCTCTTCCGAGACAACACAGAGATGTTTCTTGAGTTCATCAATTTCGCTTTTCACACCAGTAACTTCAGCTTCAACACGATTAACTTCTGTTTTTAAATTTGTATGTCCAGATTCCACTGTTGAAATACGGCATTCCAAAGTTTTTAATCTACCATCAATTGACTCCAAAACCTTCTTATTATCTTCCAAAACCTTTTTATTATCTTTTACAATTTCTAACATCTGAGTGAAATTATCAGCCAAAGATTTTAAAGATAACTCATCAATAGCTTTCGAAAACACTGAATTTAGACCACTTGATGCATCCGAAATATCAAACATGGAGCGGTTTGATGGGTCATTATCACTTGATGCATTTTCAGTTCTTTTCTGCTTCTTTCTTTTCCCCATATTTATGTAGAAATATACGAAACAATCTTACCGGAAAAAAGTGTCAGATTATTATCCATGCCATTGCCTACATTCAATGCATTAGTCCCCAATCAAGGGCACGGCTAACACCACTATATAGCACAAAGACTAATCCAGGAACTCAGAAACTATAAGCCGAGAAAACCAAATATAATCGCATCAGAAACTATAGGCCAAAACAACCAAGTTTGGTCACATCAAAAAACACATCCTTAGTCACAACTTCTTAATTCAGGGGCATATACAAGCTATTGCTCCTTTTGTATTTTCCCCTCTTCATTCAGTTCTCTTTCCCTACCTCACTTTGCCATGCAAATGACGAGACATAAGGAAATTATTAATCTTGAACACTATAATTCATTTCATCACACATTTTATGTAGGTACCCGGATTCTGCTGTTACTCGTTCAAAGTCAAATTCATGTAGTATTACCAGTCAAGCTATTTCAATTCAATGCAAAATATCCAATAAGTTATTATCCTCTGACACTAAATGATGTTTATAGGGGGGCTATTTAAACCCTTTCTTACAAAGAATGGATTGTAAATGCTCCGTATTGACGACCAAATTTATAATGAACTATGTCCAATCCAGATATACTAATCCAATTATGCAAGTTAGACTATATCAAGAAACCGGTTTTTCTCACTGGTAACTTTGAGCATACAGATAGGTGTTCACGGAATGAATGCTATTTCAGTACATGGAAGTATTTCCAGGGGTATAGTATTTGGACGGTTTGAAGTTATAAAACAATTTTTACTTCATAGCATGTAGAATGGTTGTAGCTAACGCACTTTGCATGCAGAGACGCTACACTTTACTAACACCCCCTCCCCTAATATGCAAATATATACCCTAAATTTGTTTCTAAAGTATTATATTCTCATCATGTTTTGTGATATTTTATTAGAATCAAGCGTCAAAGAAACAGGTTCTAATTAAAGAAGCACTTAAGTGAGTGGCGTATAAAACATAGTACCTAAACCAGTTTCCATTCTGTATATGAAGTCTTGCTACCAAACTGCAGGCTTTTTCATTTTAGGGACTCATGACTCGTCACGGCCCGACTTATCGACGGCTAGTTCCTTGTTTTTGCTTTAAAAATTTTGGTATTTGGTCAATTAATTGAAAACAGGTGTATGTTTCTAGGCCTTAGTTTCGTTTTTGATTATTGTATTGTCGGCTGTTTCTCGCAGAAGCTGCATGGAATTTTTCCTTAAATTTTTGTCCAGTAATTTTGAACATCGTAAGTAAAAGGCAATGCTTTCAGGACTTTAATTTCAATTGTGACTTTTTAATTTAATTGTATCGAGAAATCCATGCTAACACTGCTGACTACACTTCATATGCAGTAGCCAGTAACTGGTAACGATTCCCCTTTTAGAACCTTTCAAAATGTGAATTCAAGCATGACATAATGGCATTTGTTGCTATGCGAGGAAACTAGTTTCAAAATAGCTTCCGCATTGAATTATTATTCAATGCGCATATCCGCATTGAATTCCGCATTCTGTTCTCCCTTGGCTTTCCGCCTAAATATTGAATTAATTTTGTCAACGCGCCTCACGTCAGGGAGACAAAACAAATCAGATAAATTCTCATCGTTAAACTGTTACGTCTTTATAATTACCTTTTTAGCAAAGGGAAAAAGACTTTTAATATGAAGCCAGACTTAGAAAGATGAAGGAGGGAAGAGGGGGAATGTTGGCCAATACTCTGTTTAAAAGTTGTCTAATCGTTAGTAAAGCAATAATTTCACACGACTGTATTTTCGTTCCTTAGAAAGCAGTGGCGGATCATTTACGGAGGTGGAACGAAATGACAGAAGAATGGGAATGTCCCCATTGGGCGAGATTTCATAACTTCTGGCAAAAAAATTTTGTAGGGCTGGGCGTATTTTTTTTTGCATATGCAAAAGAAATACGTATTCATATAAAAATTCGAGCGGATCCGGATGCAATTTAACTTTTTATTTCCTGAATAATTTTGAATGACAGTGCAATACCCTCTCCCCACAATAAGCACGTGGATTTAAATGAATCCTTGTTCGTATTTGATGCAAGAATCCCCACAAATAAGAAATAATATAACATATTAGGGTGTGCTGATTCATACTCCATCTATAATTAAGGATAGTTTAAAAATAAAGTTTTATTCTATAATTAAGGATAAATAGTTTAAAACGGCTAACACTCAAAATGCCCACGACTCAAAATGCCAACAACTAAAAAAGCCCACGACTCTAAATGCCTACGGCTCATAATGCCCGTGACTCAAAATGCCCACAATTGGATAAATTTTAGGTTTCAGTCCTTAATTGGGGATGAGACGAGGGGCTGCTCACTCCCAAAAACCCGTGTACACCGAGTGCCGGTGCTGGGAGGCGCTGGGAGGGTGCCATTTCATCTTAGACAGGGTAAAACTGAAAAAAGTGGAAGGTGCCGGGTGGGTGATGGGAGGATCCGGGAATGAGTGTGTGAGTGTGTCACAGAATTTCCGGTTCCCCCCCTAAAGTCACCGGATCCATTCCGGACTTGAAGTGTAACATCTGAGACACGAGGTATTTTCAAATATCAAGTTTCATTAAGATCCGATCACCCGTTCGAAAGTTTAGTTGCCTCAAGATTCTATATTCTATATTCCCCATCCCTTCACTCCCCCTATGATGGTCGGCACCATCCCGGTACCCTCCCATTGCCTTCCGGCACCGGCACCCAGTGTACACGGGTTTGGGGAGTGATCAACCCCTCGGCTCATCCCCAATTAAGGACTGAAACCTAAAATTTGTCCAATCATGGGCATTTTGAGTCGTGGGCATTTTGAGCCGTGGGCATTTTGAGTTGTTGGCATTTTTCGTGGGCAAAAAGATCGTGGTGATTTTGGAAACCTCCCTTTAAAACATAGATGCCTTCTCAATATGGGAAAAATATTTCAGAAGTAGAGAAGCTTGTGGATTTTTTAACCGTATCTTGGATGCTTAAGGATTCAACCCTAGCCGAAATAACATGTCCTTAAAAACAGCTAAACTGAGTGAAACGCTATTCTCAGCTTCCGCCCTCCGGTAGAATTAATGCTGCTTAGCACAATAACCAAATCAGAAAAATATTTATCGTCACAAATAGGGGTATTTGAGTATATCGGAGAGATGATTAACATCCCTTAGGGAAGATTAGAAAAATTCCATAAACCATATCACAATACTTGATACCCAACAAACATAGGTTTGTTGGGTATCATTGCTTAAACTTTATAAATTATGTTTGGTATCATTTATAAAACAAAACTTTAGTTTATTCAGGGGGGGGAGTAGGTTGTGTTAGCATTCCTAATATATAGAATAATTCGTGGTAGTTTTAGATTTAGCGATGTTATTTACTTTCATTAAAAAAACTTGTTTTTTTATCTAATAAAAAAATAGAAATGCTTTATTCAATAGACCTTGAAAGGAAGGTCAATATTGATAGATAAACTGTGATGAAACCCATCAAAAGCTAGGAGCGAATCCTAGCCGTAACCAGGAAAGAAGTCCTATGCGAATTTCGTTGAAGTAAGGATGCTGGAGCTGTTTTAAAAAGTTAAAAAAAATAGTTTTAATTTTCACATTTTAATGTAAGTTTATATATATATATATATATATATATATATATATATATATATATATATATATATATATATATATATATATATATATATATATATATATATATATATATATATATATATATATATATATATATATATATATATATATATATCCACTGTCTTGAGAAATTTCCCTATTGTTTCCTAGTTATGTTTGTTTGAAATTAAATAAAAAAATAATGTTTTTTTTTCTGGAAAGTAAGGAGCAATATTAAAACTTAAAATGAACAGAAATTATTCCGTATATGAAAGGCGCTGTCTCCTACTCAATACTCCGCTCTTTACGCAACTTGTTTTTTTTATATTTGATTTTTGGACATTTTTGAATTAATGCAGATTTTGATTTTGGCTCACCGTACATGAATAACTAAAACGAAAATCGTATATTTATTTTACTTTTTTTGGCTAAATGGGTTTCTCAAAGTTTTGATCGGACGATTTTGAGAAGAAAGTGGTGTGGGAGGGGGCCTAGTTGCCCTCGAAAGTTTTTGGTCACTTAAAAAGGGCAATAGAACTTTTAATTTCCTTTAATGAGCCCTCTTGTGATATTCTAAGACGACCGGGCCGATACAATCACCCCTGCGGAAAAAAAACAAAAAACAAACAAATAAACACGCATCCGTGATCTTTCTTCTGGCAAAAAATACAAAATTCCGCATTTTTGCAGATAGAAGCTTGAAACCTCTACAGTAAGATTTTGTGATACGCTGAATCTGATGGTGTGATTTTTATTAAGATTCTATGACTTTTAGTGGGTGTTTCCCCATTTTTTTCGAAAATAAGGCACATTTTTTCAAGCTCTGAACTTTTGATGGGTAAAACTAAACCTGATGAAACTTACGTATTGCAAATCATAATCATATTTAAAATCATGAAAGTCTGATTCTTTTGATGTATATATTGATATAAAAGTTTCAATTTCAGAGTTTCGGTTACTATTGAGCCGGGTCGCTCCTTAATTCAGTTCTTTACCACGAACTGTTTGATGGAAAGGCAGTGCGGTCTTTGTCGCTATTAATTGTAAATGCTGTATCCTTCCAGCTACAAATTCGAGATTTGGTCTTAGAAAAAAACATGAAAAATATATTCAGCCTGAAAAAATCACCCCAGTACACCTTTCCATTAGTTCAGTAGAAATGAATGCACCCAACTGTTCCCTACGAGTAGAGTTACTTTACCTATTGACGTTGCCAAAGGAGAGGACCTTTCCCCATGAAACTTCACTCGTCCCCTCTTCTATCCCCACCACTCCACGAATGAAGCCACGCCAATTCTTCACTCCAAAACTTTGGCATGTACCCTGGCGGGATAATTGCGGTTCCAATTTAACTAAATGAAATCCAAAGGGATTTTTCGAGCCATTGCCCCTTACGAACTTGCGGTCAGGGCATGCCGGCCCCCCTAAATCCACCCCGGAGTAATCATTACATGTTAACTTGCTCCTACTACATCAAAATTCTCTGAATGTTGTAACTGGATGTTCAAATATCGGTTATATAATAAATATTCGAAAAGTATGGTTAATACTAATGAAATAAAACAAAATATGATGAAAATATAATACTTTAGTAACAAAGTTATTAAAACTACCAGAGCGCAGTATATTAAATATGTAGCCTAGCCTAGGTACCTTGTTTTGCCCCTCAACCCCAAAAACTATTCAGAAATATTGTTCACGGAGTGAGAAACTCCTGTTGTTCAGGAAAATGCTTGACTAGTTTTTGTCTTATGGGCGCGTCACAAATTCTCGAGTGTTAATTAATGTAACCGATAAGTACAACTGAACATCCCAAGCCGTTCCAGGAGCGTTGAAGATATACGATTTTGATAAACCCGCAAAACATAGGGTCTTTGAATCTTTGCTTAGGGCCATTTGCTTGTTTTCTTTTGTTTATTTATATTAATAAACCGATCTTTCTCAAAAAAAAAAAAAGAAAAACAAATCCTATAGAAGCTTGTAATACATTGAGATACACATCTTCAACTGTTTTTTGCTGACGCAAGAATTTTGAAGCTATGACTGTAGCAAAGATAAACATTCCTAAAAGAAAACAGGAAAGAGAATTAAAGGAAATGTACCTCTTTCTGCAATCAAAATTTTAACATTATTTTTTATACTTGTTTCATCGCTTCTACCATAACTATAGCATATTTAAGGCTTCGAAAAAGATTTCAGATATAAAAAGCAATATCAAAATTTATGAGTTTAAAATTTTAAATCATCAAACATTTCTTTTTGCATTTATCAAACTTCTTTTGATAAGAAGGATCAAGTTGATGTTGCAGTTCATCAAATATTTTAATTATTCTCAAATCATAACATTAATAATTTTTGTAGGGCTTCAGTCAAAAATAGTTGGACATCTCCGCTTGATCTCATGAAGCTCGTAAAGTTTCTCAATAAGTTCTTTCATGCAGGCAATAATGGAGAATGAAAGTAGGGATTATTTTTCCGAACATAATATACCTATTTAACCGCGCTCGTGGAGTAGGAGCTTATATGATAGCTACCTGGTCAGTCAGCTGTAAATTAATAACTAGCATTTAATCAGTTTACAGGTAGAGTAGAGAAAATTGCAATCCCTATTAGTATTTCTTCCCAAGTGGTCAAATGTTTCACGTCCGTGATGTGTAACATTAGCACTTAATTTATTCTACTTGAGTTGAAGAACACCTGTATTGTGTAGTTTTAATATTTTGGCAAGTGTTCTGTTTTTGGCTTTGAAAATCCAAAAACTCAAAAGGAGGTATCGATCTTTGCTGAACTATAAAACTATCGTCCTAATAGCTATTTTCGAACATTAAAAAACATATTTATAAGCATCATTTTGATGGACTTTGTCTTAAGGAGCACAGCAAAGGCAATGGGAGAACATGGAATCAGTTTCATTGTAGAGCTATATTAAGAGAAAGGTTGAAATGGCTAGGACATTTCCTGGGGAGGAGAAATTGTAAAAGATCGTCCTTGTTGTTATCATCCTTGTGCAAATACCGAAAGGCAGGTCAACCCTGAGTGAAACGGAGGAAACCATAAGAAAAGGTTAAATGCTAATGGAACTGTTTGGGAGGGTGTAAAGTGGCAAGCTTTGAACATATTGGCATGGAGGAGGTGCGTGCTTAGAAATATTGGCTTCAGGCGACTTGGTTTTGCAGTGAATTGTAGTAGTAGTAGTAGTAGTAGCAGCATATAAAATTATTTCAGAAATGGCTGAAAGGAATAAGAATAACGTATTCAGTACATCTACTCACATATATTGCTACATGACATACATATCTGTAACCATGAGTTGGCATAGCCTGCTCTCAAACTCAAACTGTGTTTGGTCAGGGTGGATTCTTAAATTTTGCTGAAGAACTCCGAAACGTTTTGTTGGATGTTATATAAATTATCCTACAGGTCTGTGAGTCTAAGTCTAGCAACACCAGCTACGATTTCCAAACATCCTGAACCCTGCTTGATCAAAATGTTTGTCTTCCCTAACGATGACCAAGGCCCTGCAGGCTTCTCAATCTGAATCAGTTGACACAACGTACCATGACAGTCCCTGCGATTCGGCCACAATAAAATCAAGCCAGTTTGTGTTCTGACGATGAAGTTTAAATTGTCACCGCCAAGCACGCTTCGTCAGCAGCTAAAGCTACCACAACTCCACAGATATTCATTAGGGAGTCTACAGTCACAAGTCTCGCCTTAGTATCGTAATGTGGGGTGTCAGAAATATTTACGAGGTTGCCAAGAAATTAATGCATATACCCGTCACCAATATTTTTTCTGGGAGTGTCTTTCATGACTGGTCAGCTATTCAACGGAAAAAAAAAATTGACTTTTGGAGAAAATATTGATATTTTAATTTTTAAAAAGTCAAGTATAGCCAGTATTTTATCTCTGAGCCAAACTAATTTCTAATCTGAGTATTCTTAATAATCATTTCTTTAATCAAATTATCTATTTATTGTTTCCTTTTATATTATTACAAGTTCAAAAAAAGCTATGCAAAGTGCTCCTCAATTACAATTTTTTTTTACTAAAGTCTGATAAAGCCAAGAATTTATATGACCAAAAACCTGATCTAAAATTAGATTTTGATATATTCGTTTGGTCAAATTATCGCCCAACGGTACGGTTGAGAATGTTCCCTTCCACAGTAAAGTTTGTTTTTCTTGCCATCTATATGTATTTTTTTCCAGAGTATTTGGCATGTCTATTCAAAAAACAAAGATGTGACCAAATGTGTCATTAAAACCCTAGTTAAACAGTGTAAACAGATACTTAATAGATATCTTGAAAATTCAATGAAAATATGGTTTAAAAAATTTCTGTATACCAAATTTTGTTGTCCTAGGATAAGTCATTACTTGTGGATCACTAGGCTAGCCTATTTTCTTGGATAAACTAGGCTACTTAATCAAATTCAAAGGCTTTCAACTCCATAAATGTATGAAAAAGGCTTTGGTAAAATTCTAGTTTAGCTACTTTTTGCTATCTTGGAATGGGGTTAGGTTAGGAAAACAAAAATTTCTGTAATGAATCCAGGGCTGAAAGCATACTCTGGGAAGGTATTGCCAAGCTTCTTTTCATGGGCACCCTTGAGAGGGGCAGGGACAGGTGCCACCTCGTGGATACTTTTTTCTTATTTCTAAGTTTTGAAAATTTGCCTTCTTGACAGGTATAAACCTAATTGAAATTTTGACAAATTGAAAATTTTACTTTAATTTTCAGTCATCAGTTTATTTTTCTCTGACTTTAGTTCAATATCCAGATAGGCTACAAAGTTTATTTACATCAGAACAATTTTTGGTAAAATTCTAGTTAATTGACTTCTTCCTATCTCAGAAAGGGTTTAGGTTAGGAAAATGAAACTTTCAGGGATGGGTCTACAGGCTAAAGTATGTCCTGGGAAGGTATTTTAAAGTACTGACCTTCACTCCTTCTCCCTCTAGAGGGCCCTGAAATTTGCCTACATGACTGGTCTATACCTATTGAAATTTTGACAAAACAAATTTTACCTTAATTTTCAGTTACAAGTTGCTTTTTCTCTGCCTTTAGTTCTGAAAATGCAATTCCTGTTATTTGAGTAGAATTTTGAGCCATATCAATGCTTTTTTTATAAATTTAGGTAATGTATTTGCATATCTTTAAAAACTTATAAAATGGAATTGAGCAAAGTTATGAAGCTGAAAACAATTTTGTTTTACTTGAATTAAGCAGAAGATCTATTTTGCAAGGTTTCGCTTTTATAACACACATATTTTTAAAGGTCATCAAAAGTCAGGGCCCTCTAGAGGGAGAAGGAGTAGAGGTAGTTGCTTCAAAATACCTTCCCGGGACGTACTTTAGTCTGTAGATTCATCCCTGAAAGTTTCATTTTCCTAACCTAAACCCTTTCTGAGATAGCAAGAAGTCAATTAACTAGAATTTTAGGTAAAATTGGTACAAACAGTATTACTGGCTTTCATATAAAGCGAATATACCACTTGATACCTTTTTTAATGCTGTTTACAAATATAATAATTGCTTCTACCATAAATTCAGATTTAAGCACTTTTTGACCTCTTGACCTCTTAAAAATGACCTATATATGGGGTCATTACAAATCTGTAATAGTTTAGAAACAAATTTGGGCTATATATTTGCACATAAGGGGGGTGGGGGTAAAGCATAGCATATATTAAATACGTAAACTAACCATTGCTGTATTTTTTATTTTTTTTTTATGTGTTTGTGCACATCAAATTTTAATGAGAAGAGGAATCACCAGTGCAACAGCACAAACACATAAAAAAAAGAAAAAAAAAAAAAAAAACCACCAATGTTTAGTTTACGTATTTAATATATGCTATGCTTTACCTCCCTTGGAAATTTAGTTCTACTTTTTAAAACAATTGAAAACTTTAGCGTAAAGAGCAAGGGATTGCAGAGGGGACAATCCATTTCATATACAGAGTAATTTCTGTTTGTTTTAAGTTTTAATGAACTAAGTGACCAGAGTAAATGAAACTAAAAGTGACCAGAAATCGCTATTTAAAAATAAATGAAACCCAAAACAAACAGAAAGTAAGTAACAATCATTGCCAACAAACCAAGGGCGGATCCAGGATTTTCTTTAGGGTGGGGGCATGATAGGCTAATTCCATGAACTTGCAAACAAAAAAATACCTGCAGTTATAAAGGGAACCTCGACAATTATGTGTCGAGGGTAGATAGTGGAAATAGTCGCAAATTTAATCTAAAATCTGATGAGAGTTAAAGTTCTAATAAATCTGTTGAAATTGAAATGGTATAAAAATATGGATAAAAAAATAGTAAGTTATAAAAACCGGCCCACCATAAAAAAAGAAGAAAAAGCTGTTCACCATCTATAAAAAATTATATTTAATATTTTCTGCATAATTTTTTGCCTTTGCACTTCTGACCACTATAGCGAGAGAGGTAAGGTTTTTATCAAACAGTTCGTGGTAACGAACTGTAGTAAGGAGCGACCCGGCTCAATAGTAGCCAAAACTCTAAAAACTTGAATTTTGATATCAATAGTTACATCCAAAGAATTGCATTTTAGTGCTGATTTTAAATATATAAGTTTCATGAAGTTTGGTCTTACCCATCAAAAGTTACGACCCTGAGAAAATTTGCATTATTTAAGAAAATATGGAGAAACACCCCCTAAAAGTTGTATAATCTTAACGAAAATGGCACCATCGGATTCAGCGTATCAGAGAACCCTACTGTAGAAGTTTCAAGCTCCTATCTACAAAAATGTGGAATTTTGTATTTTTTGCCAGAAGACAAATCACGGGTGCGTGTTTATTTTTTATTTATTTTTTTTTATTTTTTTTCCAGGGGTCATCGTATCGACCAAGTGGTCCTAGAATGTCGCAAGAGGGCTCATTCTAATGGAAATGAAAAGTTCTAGTGCCCTTTTTAAGTGACCAAAAAACTGGAGGGCATCTAGGCCCCCTCCCACGCTCATTTTTTTCCATTTTGTTCAGCCATTTGTTCAGATAGCCATTTTGTTCAGCATAATCGAAAACCATAATAACTATGTCTTTGGGGATGACTTAATCCCCCACAATCCCTGGGGGAGGGGCTGCAAGTTACAAACTTTGACCAGTGTTTACATATAGTAATGGTTATTGGGAAGTGTACAGACGTTTTCAGGGGAGGGGGCTATGTTGGAGGATCTTTCCTTGGAGGAATCTGTCATGGTGGAAGATAAATTCAATGAAAAGGGCGCAGGATTTTCTAGCATTACAATAAGAAAACAATGAAAAATAAACATGAAAACGTTTTTTCAAATGAAAGGAAGGAGTAGCATTGAAACTCAAGACGAACAGAGGTTATTACGCACATGAGGGGTTCTAAAAATACTTTAGCGTAAAGAGTGAGGTATTTAGGAGGAGATAAATACCTCGCTCTTTATGCTAAAGTATTTTTAGTAACTTCAACCATTTATTCTACGGCCTTTCTGATTCAGGGGTCATTCTTAAAGAATTGGGACAAAACTTACGATTTAGTGTAAAGAGCCAGGTATTAACGAGGGTACGAACCCCCTCGTATACATAATAAAAATATAAGATTATGAAAGTTTGTTACGCAAGTTAATTCTTAAGTTACGTATATTTTTTACTAATAAAAACATTTGTTCAAAATTAAAAGTTCTAGTTGCCTTTTTAAGTAACCGAAAAATTGGAGGGCAACTAGACCTCCTTCTCCACCTCTTATTTCTCAAAATCGTCTGATCAAAACTAAGAGAAAGCCATTTAGCCAAAAAAAGAATTAATATACAAATTTCATTTTAATAATTAATGTGCGGAGAGCCAAAACCAAACATTCATCAATTCAAAAACGTTCAGAAATTAAATTTAAAAAAACTAATTTTTTTAGCTGAAAGTAAGGAGCGACATTAAAACTTAAAACGAACAGAAATTACTCCGTATATGAAATGGGTTGTCCCCTCCGCAATCCCTCGCTCTTTACGCTCAAATTTGACTCTTTGCCACAATTCTACTTTTTAAAACAATTAAAAGCTTTAGCGTAAAGAGCGAGGGATTGCGGAGGGGACAACCCATTTCATATACGGAGTAATTTCTGTTCGTTTTAAGATTTAATGTCGCTCCTTACTTTCAGCTAAAAAAATTAGTTTTTTTTAAATTTAATTTTCAAAAAAAAGAATGATCTTGAACCATCTTTTTGGGTCATGCACTCTTTGTGACAATTTGTATAGGTCAAACCGTTTAGCATGTTGCTTAACTTCAAGGCATCGTTTGGTAACTATTATAGTAATGAAGAGGAGGAATTGAGGATGAATATATAACTTGTATATTCGTAAAATATATATTAAACATCAAATACTAGTTCTTTTGGGGTTGTATCAAAAAAACAGAAGGAAGAGACAGAAATGTATAGAAAAAACGAGGGTTTTCTTCTACACATTTAAAACGAGGGTTTAAGTATAGGCAATAAAGCACTAACTAATCACTATTTTTTTTTAAATAGCATTTTAATAAACAGTGTCAACTTTGACGAAATCTCAAATATTTACGAATCAAAGTTTTACTTTGTATAACATTGTAGCGTATCTTTACACTTTTTAGAGCTCTATATATTTCGCTAAAATTACAGAATTCACAATTTTGTAAGGAACAGTCGATCTCTCTGTTTCCACTCCCGCCATGTCTATTTATTACACGGTCGATGTCTGCTTCAATATTTTGGTGAATGTTTATAATGGTTAGTCCTGTCAGTTTAGAGTTCTTCGTTAGTATTTTTTCTTCTATTCATCCTAAATTATTCGAATAAAGACCAGAATCGTCAGAAAAATATTAGTTCTAATTAAGATGCATGTAGTTATGTGCTTCAAACTAAGTATATGAGTCGAAATACTCCCTTAAAAACAAATAATTATGTGTTTGTTATTTTTGTATTTGGTAGGAATAGATTCGGGAATTTAAACTCTCAGGGTTTCAAGCTGTGGTAGATTTCTAGTTATTTTTTTTTTAATCTTGAGATTTTCATAAATTCAGTTCAAATTTTAAATCTCGGTATGTCTGTATTTAGCAGCAAGTAAGAGAATTGTCCTATAAAAATTTGGATTTATAAACAACTAATTGTGAAAGTATGATTTGACGGCGTGTATCAGAATAAGTATGAAAATCCTCAACGGTATATATAGCAGTTTTGACAATTTTATGGACAAATATATGCAATCTCTATACAAAACATAACTAGATTTTCTGACTGGTTGGTATTGAGAAGGTGACAAATTCTGAAGTAATACTGTAGCTGCATTCCGTTTCCTTGGTTAACTCAAGTTGTGTAAATTTCCACTTTTTATCAACATGTTTGAAAAAAAATCGATGCCATTTCACTGATTCAAACTGAGAATTCAGAGTCCCATCTATACCAGCTAGAAAAAAATAAACATACAATTATTTGCTTTCTTTTATAAACAATTTTTCGAAAATCTATTCTTTGTTAATGATCACTCCGACATTTGAAGGAGTTTTGACTCATATAATTAGTTTTAAGTATATGCTTATACCAGCCTTTATTAAGCTCTAGGGAGTTTGGCCTTTTTTTTAATGTTTTAGGATGAACAGAGGAAGTAATATGTCATATAATGCAGAGCTTTACTTAGATGAAAATAGGAACTAGAGTGGCCACCATTTGCTCGCCAAAATCCAAAACTTAAATTAATAATTTTTGCACTTCTCATACATCTACTTTCTATTATACAAATCCACTAAAGAACAACAATGTTGTAAAAACCTCCCTGCTTTGTAAAAAAAAGCACCCCCCCAAAAAAAACAGACAGCCAAAAACAGTAATGATATTAATTTATTCGCCTCGGTGCCATAGCAAGACTCGAAAACAAATTTCTGACAGTAAAAAGAAGTGAATATTTTGCTTTTGTGACAGCACAATCCTGAAATATCATTTCGACAGTCTAAAGAAGTTAGGATTAGCCTGAACAGCCCTAAGAAGTTATAAACAATTTTTCGAAAATCTATTCTTCGTAAATGATTTCTCTGACCTTTGAAGGAGTATTTCTACTCATATACTTGGTTTCAAGTTTATACTTACTCGAAACTTTATTAAAGTTCTAAAGAGTTTGGCCTTTATTGTAATGTTTTACAATGAACAGAGTAGGTGATATGTCATATAAGCCAGAGCTTTAATTAGATGAAAATAGGCAGTAGAGTGGCCACCATCTGCTCACCAAAATCTAAAAACTTAAATTAATAGTTTTCGCACTTCTCATACATTTACTTACTATTATACAAATCCCCTAAACAACTATGTTGTAAAAACCATCCTTCTTTGCAAAAAAAGCAAACCCCCCAAAAAAACAAAACAGACAGACAAAAAAAGTAATGCTATGAATTTGCTCGCCTCAGTGCCATAGCAAGACTCGAAAACAAATTTTTGACAGTAAAAAGAAGTGAATATTTTGCTTTTTAACCCCGTTGTGAGAGCACAATCTTGAAATATTGTTTCGACAGCCTAAAGAAGTTAGGATTTTAAATTTCCCCTCATTGTTATTATGAAAGAAGATTTTCGCCCCCCAGTTGGCTTTTGTGGCAATACAGACAGATTCTCTTGATTAAACTAAATTGAATTAAATACTTTTTGGTGGTATGCGTCATTAGTAAAATCTAACAAAGACCGCACACAGTAACTGAAACCTTGTTTCAAACTTGTTTTCAAAATGAAACATTCTTAATAATTAAAAACTTAACTGTTAAAACCAGTTAAAAAAAAAACTCTCGTCTTAACCCAAACTAGGGCAAGCGGCTCCAACCACTAATCCACCAATACGTCAAGGGGGACGGGTGCCCCCGCCCCCACCCTGGATCCGCCACTGCAGCAAACATACATTAGGTACCAGAGTAAATGAAAAAATAAATCTTTAAACGAGTAAAACTTAAACTGAATATTCAAATCTAACTTAATATGAAAAAAAATCACTAAAGACAAGATCTTGGGTACTGCCCCTTTCTCTAACTGTAAAAGTCAAAAGCTTGCTGCGGTATTTGCTTTTTACTGAAAATGTATTATATTACAAATATTTTCTTTTGTACTTACAACACTGAAAATAAAAATTACAGTGAAATGAAATCTTTGATCGCTGAGCTTTCAAAAATTAACACAGTGTATATCAAAAATACAATTTAATTTTATTAGTTCTTTTAAGTTATTTTAAGGACTATTCAAGACGCACTATTAAGACACGGTCCCGGTTTTGCTAGTTTAGGCACTTCCAGATAAGCTAAGACGATGGAATTTGGCAGCCCTATCAGGGACCAGACCAGATTAAATTAGAAATAGTCGTTTTCCCGATTCGACCATCTTGGGGCAGTGGAGGACTTTTCCGAACAACTTTTCCGTTAATTCGGAAAAGTTAGACAAATGGGGTATTTTTAACTTACGAATGGGTGATCGGATCCTAATGAAATTTGATATTTAGAAGGATGTCGTGTCTTAGAGCTCTTATTACAAATTCTGACCGGATCTGATGATATTGGGGGGAGTTGGAGGGGGCAACCTAAACTCATGGAAAACGATTAGAGTGAAGGGATCGGGATGAAACCTGGTGGGAAAAATAAGTACAATTCCTAGATAAATGATTGACATAAATGGAACGGATCCGATATCTTTGGGGGTTTTGGAGGGGGGAGGGTTAGTTCTTAAAATTTAGAAAAAATGAGGTATTTTTAATTTACGAAGGAGTGATCGGATCTTAATGCAATTTCATATTTAGAAGGACCTGGTAAGTCAGATCTCTTATTTTACGGATCCAGTGTCATTGGGAGGGGGGCGTGAACCGGAAATCTTTGAACACGCTGAAAGTGGGGAGATCAGGATGAAACTTGGTAGGAAGAATAAGCACAAGTCCAAGATACATGACTGACATAAACGGACCGGATCCGCTCTCTTTGGTGGAGCTGGCGGGGAGGGTGTAATTCGGGAAAATTAGAAAAATGAGGTATTTGTAACTCATGAAATTGCGATCAGATCTTGATGAAATTTGATATTTAGAAGGATGTTGTGCTTCAAAGCTCTTATTTTAAATCCCGACCAGATCCGGTGACATTGGGGGGGGGAGTTGGAGGTTGAAACCGGAAATCTTGGAAAACGTGAAAATTGAGGTATCTTTATCTTACGAATAGGTAACCGGATCTTAATGGAGCTTGATTTGTGGAAAGATCTTACGTGTCAGATGCTCCATTTTCAATTTGATCTGGATCCGGGGACAAATGGGCTGGAGGAGGGAAACAGAAATCTTGGAAACCGGAAATGTTGGAAAACGCTTAGAGCGGAGAGATCGGGATGAAACTAGATGGGAAGAGTAAGCACAAGCTGTAAATACGTGATTGACATAATTGGAATGGATCTGCTCTCTTTGGGGGAGTTGGGAGGGATTTTTCGTGCTTTGGCGAGTTTGGTGCTTCTGGACGTGCTAGGACGCTGAAAATCGGTAGGTGTGTCAGGGACCTGCACAAATTGACTTTTTAACAGTTGTTTCCCCGATTCGATCATCTCGGGTCTGGAGGGAGAGGAAAAATTAAAAAATGAGGCACTTTTAACTTACAAATGGCTGATCGGATCTTGATGAAATTTGATATTTATGGGGACCTCGCGTCTCAGAGCTCTTATTTTAAATTCCGACCATATACGGTGATATTGGGGGAGTTAGAGGGGGATAACGGGAAATCTTGGAAAATGCTTAGAGTGGAGAGGTCGGGATTAAACTTGGTGGGAAGAATAAGCACAAGTCCTAGATACGTGATTGACATAACCTAACTTGGGGGGTAGAATAAGTAAATGTCGTAGATATGTGATTGACGTAACTGTGCTGGATCCACTCTCTTTGGGGAAGTTAAGGGGGGGTCCAGTGCTTTGGGGAGTTTGGTGCTTCTGGACGTGCTAGGACGATGAACATTGGTAGGCGTGCCAGGGGCCTGCACAAATTGACTTGATAAAACCATTTTTCCCGATTCGACCATCTAGGGGGCTGAAGGGATAGGAAAGATTAGAAAAAATGAGGTGTTTTTAACTTACGATTGGGTGACCAGATCTTAATGAATTTTGATATCTAAAAGGACGTTGTGACTCAGAGCTCTTAGTTTAAATCCCTACTGGCATTAAGCCTCCAATTTTCCTTTTTAATCAATCAATTGAATCTTGGAATTTTTCTAGAGCTCATGCCATATGAGCTCTTGGCTCTTGGCTTTTCTAACCTCGTCACAAGTGCCATTAACAAGTGTGTTGACTGTTTGTAACACGATACGCCTATATCAGCATTCTAATATATTCCTACTGACGCTGACAATCTGGTCAGACAAATATGAAAATTCTCAGTCCCAGCAAGAAATGCTAGTAGCTCTTAGGAAATTATTTAAGATTTTATAATATAGTTTTTAATTAATTTAATCAATACAAAACACAAAATCATAAAGAAAAGAAGAAGGAGGACTAAACAATAATTTTCCATTTTTAATTATCATAAATTTTGTTTATTGTTGTACCTTTTCATTAACAAGATTTACTTTAATAGCAGAAAATAAAACGCTGAATATATTATATATATTGATATTTTAGATCTTGAAGTGTTTTTTAATTCTATATAAATTGTAAAACTGAATAAATAAAATTTGTTTTCCCAAAATAATATTTATTTACCAGTAAGTAAATAAACCAGCAAGTATATGACCATTGTTATAAAGAAAGTTTGATTTTGGTGAACACCACAGCCTGAAACGGGCTCCTTTTATCTTTGCTGCTGTCAAAATACCTCTAAATTTTATTAGAATTTTCGAAGGTGACAAATAAGTAATGTTTTTTAAAAATTCTTTTCAGTTTGTCACTTAATTTGGGAAAATAGGGTAAAACAGTAAAGACTTCCTTATCACCCACCAAAGGGATGATGTCTATTTGTTGTTGTGGAGATCATGCATCCTTTTCTGCCTTTTTTGGTGTCTTACTTGGGAAGTGATTAGCTTTTTAAAATGCCCTGTATAACTTAAAAAATTGAATTCAGTATTGTATTTTGATTAGTTACCCTTCACCGTTACATTGAAAGGGCGCTCATATTTTGGGTCTTGTGTTTGTTTTAAGGTTTGAATTTTTATACTATTCTTTTATTTTTATTAGTAATTTTTATTTTATTATCGTGCGCTGAGGACTGTCAAGCGGAGGTCTTGACCGAAATATTTGCATTATAAGCTATGTTTTTCACTGGCCAGAATTATTCTGGTTTATCCCTTCTTTACCGTTTTTTTCCTTTTGTTATGATTAGCCAGTGTGGTCTCAGAAATTATTTACGAAATCCTATAAGAAAACGAGACTTTAATGGAATCAAATTAATGAGAAAAGTAATGCATAGAAGTGTCGTGTTAAATCAGATAAAATGAAATCCGTAAAGAAACCGGAAAAGAATTAAGTCAATGGAATTCGGTGTTGCAGTTTCCACTCTATTCTAAAGTTTTGGGGCTTCTTTGTTTGTCATGGAGTTGTAATCTCTTCAAATGTCTTAATAGATGGTATTTTGGTATGTGGAAACTTAAATTGTTGTAAATTAAGGAACACTTATTGTGGCTAGTGAAATCGAAAATGTTTATTTAATTTTTTTTTAATCCATGTTTAAATAAATAAACGCAAAAAAACTCTGTAAAATAAAAATAAGTCCGAGGAGACAATTAAAGCTACAAAGCTAGTTTATCATTTTGAATTTTTAGATTTTTGTGTAATTGTAAAAAAATTAGAAACACATTCAAGTTACAGGAGGGAAAATGAAGTTTTATACAACAATCATAATGCTGAATTAGTCAACACTAGTTGTCGAACAAAACAACACTGGAATAATTTGTGGTCTATTCTCAAACGCAGTTAGTTCTAAAAAAGGCATAATTAGTGTAGAACCAATTTAATTATATTTGACATATTTGTTTGATTAGTGTCTAAGTTAATTTCTTGTTTAAGTACTTTTTGTAGTTAATTGGTTTTTTACTTTTTGAGCTAATGCTTCAAGAGCATTTTGAGAGTAGCTTTAGAGAGTATTAGAATCTTGTGCGATGGATTTGTAGATTTAATGGTTTTTAATTGAATGAAAACCTTAAACTAAACTGAAAACCACTACAACCTGACTTGCTCTTACTTTGGGAGAAGGGCCATTGGACACCCTTCCCCTCTCCCTTGTGTCTGTCATTTATTATGTCCTTCACAATTACCAGCATTTTGTACATAGTTCACCATTTTTCTATAAATGGAAATGAAATTCTTCTTACAGGTTTCAGCCTTAGCATGTTACTTTGTTGTAATTTCTTTAGGCTCCTTAAATCATTTTGTTTCTTTTTCTTTGCCCCTCTACCTTTTTACCTATATATCTTAATCTTTCTTTCTCTCTCTTCCATCTGTCAGTCCATTGCTATTACTTATTTTTACTTTAGAGTTGTCATCGATACTGGGTCTTGATATGAAGTCGCCTATCCAAGTGGTGTGTCACACTTTTCTTGTTATTTTTTTAATATATAGAGAATACAGATCACAAATTGTGACTTATACTTCTGTCTTACTAGTTCACGTAAATTGTTTTAAATCTTTTTTTTTATTTGTTAATGCTCCAGAATCTTTAGCGCAACTTTTGAACTAATTGTCTCTGTTGATGCAATATTCAACATAAAATGAAACGTTATCTGGCAAGAAAGGTTGTGAAGTCTGATTCATATACTGTGTTTCAAGAATTGATTTTAAAGCATTGGGAAAAAAGTTCAATGTTGAATGTAAAGGGCGGGGTTTTAAGGAGTGGGCAGCCCCCTAGTCTATGGAGTAACTTTTGTTCGTTTTATGTTTTAATTATGGTCGTTACCCCCATGGACTCCCCCACGAAGAATTCCTATATAGAAAGCTTCTTTGACGTGAAATCCCCCCCGGAGAAATATCCTCGGATAATCCCATCCTTGATGCAAATTCTCCTTAGAAAAATTCATGTGGATAAATCTGCTTGAAAAATACTTCGCCGCGGACCTTGATTTGACAAAATACAAGTTTTTTAATTTAATTTCTGATTCTTTTTCAGGTCGTGGTAGAATCCCCTCCTTGGATGAACAATTTTTCTCGAAAGTTCCGCTCCCCCAGTGGTAAGTTTCTCCTGCAAAGCATTTTTCCTTTGTAATTTCCCCATTTAATGTTTTCCCCTAGAAAGGTCACACCCGGAAACTTCCATCCCAATGAAGAAATTCTCAAGGTAGAAAATCTATTCTCAGAAAATCACCCCCCCTGAAACTTGTCTGTATAATTTCCAATAACAATTACTATATGTAAACAATGGCCAAATTTCATAACTTGCAACCCTTCCTCCAGAGGCTGTGGGGGGTCGTTTATACCCAAAGACATCTTTATTGGACTTTTCAACTACACTGAACAAAATGGATTTGTCAAAATTTTAATTGGACGACTTTGGGGGAAAAGGATTGGGAGTGGGGCTAGTTGCCCTTAAATTTGTTTAATCACATAATAGGGCGATATAACTTTTAATTTATGTTTCAATGAGCCCACACCCAATCTTCTAGGACCATTGGTTCAACTGTATCACCCCTGGAAAGAACAAAGAAAAAAAAAGACTAAAGACAAGTAAATGCACATTCGTTATCTTTCTTCTGAAGAAAATTCACATATATAAAGGTGGTAACTTGAAAACCCTACAATAGGGTTCTCTGATGCGCTGAATGTGATGGCCAATTTTCAATGAGATTTCTTTGACTTTTGATTGATGTTTCCGCCCTTTTACTAAAATCAGGCAAATTTTCTCAGTTGTTCACCACGACTTTTTTTTCTGTCCGTGAAAGGTGTGATGTAGCGTCGATGGCTGTTTATTGCAAAAACATAATTTCACCCCCTTCTCTAGAGTTCTCTTTCATTGTGCCTCTAATTGTCCAACCAACAAAATAAACACAAACGCACACAGCTCGGTCTAGTTATCTTAATGCTGAGAAGCCGAGGACAGAGTTCTTGAAAAACAGCTTGGTTCAATGTTGCCCTTGTTTTTGGATTGATTTTCTTGGGAAAATTACCCATAAAATTTTGTGTGCTGACTCTTTCAAAAGAAGATTCAACAGTTATATGAAACCTCGATAACAGACTAGTGGCTATTCATATATTTAATTATACCTGGCGCCAGGAATTTAGAAAAAAAAATGTAGTGGAACTTAGAAGAAAAAACAAGATCTAAGAGCTCATATGGCACTTGTGACGAGGCTAGAAGAGCCAAGAGCTTATATGGTATGAGCTCTAACAAAACTCTAAGAATCAATAGATTGATTTAAAAGGAAAATCAGAGGCTTAATGCCGGTTGGGATTTAAAATAAGAGCTGTGAGTCACGATGTCCTTCTAAATATCAAAATTCATTAAGATCGTATCACCTACTCGTAAGTAATAAATACCTCTTTTTTTTCTAATTTTTTCTCTCCCTTCAGCCCCCCAGATGGTCGAATCAGGAAAAACGACTTCATCAAGTCAATTTGTGCAGCTCCCTGACACGCCTACCAATTTTCATCGTCCTAGCACGTCCAGAAGCACCAAACTCGCCAAAGCACTGAACCCCACCCACTAACTCCCCAAAAGAGAGCGAAATTAACACTCCCCAGCTCCTCCAAAGAGAATGGGATCCGTTCCAGTTATATCAATCACGTATCTGGAACTTGTGCTTATTCTTCCCATCAAGTTTCATCCCGATTTCTCCACTCTGAGCGTTTTCCAAGATTTCTGTTTCCCCCTCCGACCCCCTATATCCCCCGGATCCAATTCGAGTCGGAAATGGAGTATCTGAGACATAAGATCCTTCTATAGATCAAGTTCATTAAGATCCGATCACCTATTTGTAAGATAAAGATATCCCAATTTTCACGTTTTCAAGAATTCCGGTTTCCCCCTCCAACTCCCGCCAATGTCACATGATCTGGTCAGAATTTAAAATAAGAGCTCTAAAGCACAAATCATACGTTCATAAGTTACAAATACCTCATTTTTTCTAATTTTTCCGAATTATCTCGCCCCTCCCAATTCCACAAAAGAGAGTGGATCCGGTCCGGTTATGTCAATCACGTATCTTGAACTTGTTTTTATTCTTCCCACCCTATTTCATTCTGATCTCTCCGCTTAAAGTATCTTCTAAGATTTCCGGTCCCCCAAGCCCCCCCCCCCCAATGACGCTGGATCCGGTTGGGATTTAAAATAAGAGATCCGAGTTACGAGGTCCTTCTAAATATGAAGTTTCATGAAAATCCGATCACTCCTTCGTAAGTTAAAAATATGTCATTTTTTCTAATTTTTCACAATTAACCCTCCCCCCAACTCTCCCAAATAGAACGGATTCGTTTTGATTATGTCAATCACGTATCTAGGACTTCTGCTTATTTTTCGCACCAAGTTTCACCCCGATCCCTCCACTCTAAGCGTATTCCAAGATTTTAGGTCCCCCCCAAAAAATCTCCTCCCAATGTCACCAGATCTTGTCGGGATTTAAAATAAGAGCTTTCAGACACGATAACCTTCGAAATATCAATTTTCATTGAGATCCGATCACCCTTTCGTTAGTTAAAAATGCCTCATTTTGTTTCTAATTTTTCAGTATTAACGATCCCCCCAACTACCCCAAAGAGAGCGGATCCGTTCCGGTTATGTCAATCATGTATCTAGGACTTGTGCTTGTTCTTTCCACCAAGTTTCGTTCCGATCCCTCCACTCCAAGTGTTTTCCAAGATTTTAGGCTCTCCCCACTCCCCCCGCCAGTGTCACCAGATCCGGTCGGGATATAAAATAAGAGCTCTTAGACACGATATCCATCCAAACATCAAATTTCATTAAGATCTGATCACCTGTTCGTAAGTTAAAAATACCTCATTTTTTCTAATTTTTCCGATTCAACCGTCCTACCACTCCTTCCCAGATGGTCGAATTCGGGAAACAACAATTTGTAATTTTATCTGGTCTGGTTCCTGATACGCCTGCCAAATTCCATCGTCCTAGCTTACCTGGAAGTGCCTAAAGTAGCAAAACCGGGACCGACAGACAGACCGACAGAATTTGCGATCGCTATATGTCACTTGGTAGATACCAAGTGCCATAACAAGGAAAGCACATATTCTTATATCACAAATATGATACGCTGTGTCTATAATAGGGTAATCTCTATAGGGTAATTTATATAGTCCCTATAGGGTAGTGTTGTCCACAAAGAGAAGAGGGATGGAAATAGCCCGAGGTAGCTTAACTTTACCTTTATTATCATTTGGTGCTTACTAAGCAAAAGATTGCTATCCGAATGTCCAAAAATATTCATTGTCCACTGCTAGTTCCAATTACTAGTCCTAACTGAAATAACAAGAGCTAAGAGCTCATATGGCACTTGTGACGAGGTCGGAAGAGCCGAGAGCTCATATGGTACGAGGTTGGAAGAGCCAAGAGCCAAGAGCTCATTTGGTACTTGTGAGAAGGTCAAAACCTAAAGAATCCTAAAGAACCTAATGAAATACCTCATTTTTATAATCTTTCAGAATTAACCCTCGCCCCCACTCCCCCAAAGAGAGCGGATCCGCCCTTCCAACTCCCCCGAATGTCACAGGATCTGGTCGGAATTTGAAATTAGAACTTTATAGCACAAGATCCTTCTAAATATCAAATTTCATTAAGATCTGGTCACCCTTTCGTAAGTTACAAATACCTCAATTTTCAAAATTACCTCCCCCCTCCCAATTCCACCAAAGAGAGCAGATCTGGTCCAGTTATGTCAGTCACGTATCTTAGACAGGTTTCTATTCTTCCCATCCAGTTTCATCCTGATCTCACCGCTTTAAGTATTTTCTAAGATTTCCGGTCCCCCCAACTGCCCCACCCCAATTACGTTTGATCCGGTTGAGATTTAAAATAAGATATCGGAGTTACGAGGTCCTTCTAAATATGAAGTTTCATGAAGATGCGATCACTCCTTCGTAAATTAAATATACGTTATTTTTCTTATTTTTCAGAATTACCCCCCCCCCCCGCAATTGAGCGGATCCGTTCCAATTATGTAAATTACGTATGCAAGACTTTTGCTTATTTTTCCAACCAAGTTTCATCCAAATCCCTCCAATCTAAGCGTTTCCCATCATTTTGGGTCTCCCCACCCCAAACTTCCCCCAATGTCACCAGATCCGGTCAGGATTTAAAATAAGAGCTTTGAGCCACGATATCCTTCTAAAAATCAAATTTCATGGAGATCCAATCACCCGTTCGTAAGTTAAAAATTCCTCATTTTTTCTAATTTTTCAGAATTAACCCCCCCCCCAACTACCCAAAAGAGAGCGGATCCGTTCCGTTTATGTCAATCATCTATCTAGGACTCGTGTTTATTTTTCCCACCATGTTTCATCCCGATCCCTCCACTCTAAGTGTTTTCCAAGTTTTAGGTTTCCCCCTCCCAACTCCCCGCCCACATCACCAGATCTGGTCGGGATTTAAAATAAGAGCTCTAAGACACGATATCCTTCTAAACATCAAATTTCATTGAGATCCGATCACCCGTTCGTAAGTTGAAAATACCTCATTTTTCTAATTTTTAAGACTTACCCCCCCCCAACTACCCCAAATAGAGCAAATAAGTTCCGATCATGTCAATAATGTATCTAGGACTTGCGCTTATTTTTCCCATCAAGTTTCATCCCGATCCCTCTACTCTAAGTGTTTTCCAAGATTTTAGGTTTCCCCCCTCCAACTCCCCCCAATGTCATCAGACCCAGTCGGGATTTAAAATAAGAGCTCTGAGACACAATATCATTCCAAACATCAAATTTCATTAAGATCCAATCACCCGCTCATAAGTTAAAAATACTTCATTTTTTCTATTTTTCCGAATTAACCGGCCCCTACTCCCCCCCCCCAGATGGTCAAATCGGGAAAACGACTATTTCTAATTTAATCTGGTCCGGTCCCTGATACGCTTGCCAAATTTCATCGTCCTAGCTTACCTGGAAGTGCCTAAAGTAGCAAAACCGGGACTTTAGGTTTTCCCCCTCCAACTCCCCCCAATGTCATCAGATCCGGTCGGGATTTAAAATAAGAGCTCTAAGACACAATATCATTCCAAACATCAAATTTCATTAAGATCCAAATACCCGCTGATAAGTTAAAAATACTTCATTTTTTCTATTTTTTGCGAATTAACCGGGCCCCCACTCCCCCCCAGATGGTCAAATCGGGAAAACGACTATTTCTAATTTAATCTGGTGCGGTCCCTGATACGCTTGCCAAATTTCATCGTCCTAGCTTACCTGGAAGTGCCTAAAGTAGCAAAACCGGGACCGACAGACAGACCGACAGACCGACAGACAGACCGACAGAATTGGCGACTGCTATATGTCACTTGGTTAATACCAAGTGCCATAAAAACTTGAATGAAAACTGTCAACTTCTGGAAAAATTAACGTAAAAAATAAAAGAATTGGAAATATACGTTTTTCGTATCTTTATTTTAAAAAAGAAGAAAACGTGCTTTTACGCCTTGCATTTTCGTGAATTTAAGCCCTTTCTTTTTGGATGATATTAGCTGCGGGCTTTAGCAAAGTACAGTGGCGGTTCTGGCATCTCTTGCGCCCGGGGCAAAATCTTGATTAGCATCCCTCCCCATATATTCCAAAATTTTCAGGCTAAATTTAAAAATATTTTTTTTCCTTAAGCAGTGCTTTCCTTCTTATTACAAGAGATCCTGTGAAATACTAACATGTTTGAGTACAAAATATCGCAATAAACGTTAAAATTAATTTTATTTGCGCTGCAAATTTTTATTTTCAAGGAATGGTAATGAAGATTTAGGAAAAATTTCTGATTCAATTTGCTTATACTTACTGCTAACTGCACCTTCTGCTTTATTTTAACAAAAATAAAATACCAAAATTACAACACTATTATAAAAGTTAGATTATTTAATTAACATATCTGCGCATGAGGCAAATATGCATTGCAAGTGTTTTGGATTGAATTTCCACTAATCCAATTTTTAAACACCGTGTCCGCATTTCTGTTTTTTTTTTTTTTTTTTTTTTTTTTTTTTTTTTTTTTTTTTTTTTTATTATTATGAAGTGTGTCATATTTTTTTTCCGAAAATGTGCTTTTCGTGTCATATCAGACATGGCTGCCAAATTGACACATTTTGTGTCAAAATAACACAATTTGATGTTGCGTGACACATTCAGACGAAATGATGACACAATCGACGAAAATGACACATTTTTCAATAAAAAATGACATATTTTTGAAATCCTAGTCTGGATTTTTAAATGGTAATAAAAGAAAAGTAAAATTTCAATTTTCTACCTCCAGAAAAGCTGCAAATTAATAGAAGGGAATAGCGCTCCCTAACGGTTGCAGTAGTACACAAACAGCGCAGAATACAGGACAGATGCCATCACCGTATTTCAAATTTAAACCACGTGAAAAAACAGCCATAGGCGGAAATTTCAAATCAAAATGCATGCTAAATACTTCTTGATTGAGTATTTGATGTAGCCAACTGGTACGTACTTAATAGTTAAAATTAAACAGCATGCAGTTTACCAGAGCTGTGTGCATAAGCAGCAGCTACCGTTTTTAGGAGCACAGGAGGGGTATCCAACCTCGGACAAGATTACAAATTTCCAGAGATGTCTTTCCTCCAGAATAATCCATCTGTCCTAAAAAGGCACCAAAAAATATGACAAAAATACTAGATTGAATCTGGTTGAATGGCTTACATATTAGTTAATTAAAAGCTTAGCCAATAAAGCCGATTACGTATAGAGCCGATTACGATTACGACGTCATACGAAAAGTCTATTTTCAATTTGCTGTCGGAATTGATTGTCCCTAAAACTTTAATAAATGTAAACTTGCCTCGTTGGCCGCCCTGACACAAATTCATAGTGTGTAACATTAATTTAATCGAATTTTTCTATTTCTTTCCTGACGTCACAAAAAGGTCATGATCTCAAGATAATAGGATAAGGTTAAGTTTACTCCTGTTTGAACTGATTTGGAAAATATTACATATTCAAAACTCTAAATAAAGATTTGACAATTAAATATGATACCACTTGTAGCAAAAAAATATGACACATTTTGTGACACATTATGGAATCTGAGATGACACAAAAAGCACATTTTCGGAAAAAATATGACACACTCCTTAAAAAAAATTTGGCAGCCCTGATCTCAGATTCCATAATGTGTCATATTTTATTGCTACAAGTGGTATTATTAGGGCTTCCACTTGTAATGTTTTCCCATGAGATCTCATGTTTTCGGAAGATTTCTCATGCGAAAAAAATTGTCTTATGTTCTCATGTTTTTAGGGACATACAGGTTTTTTTTTCATATTTACATTCATTCAATATAATCTCCCGATTTCTGTTGATTTGAGCTCTGTTCAACTTGACGTTTATGATCTGTTGCAATTTTCGGGCAAGCTGCAAAATATGTCTTCATTGTCCGTAGGGAATTTCATTTCCGCGAACCTTAATTAATGAATTTGTCGGCAGCTTGTCCATGACTCACCATTGTTGTGTTCAAAAAGGGTTGATTTGATTTGATTCTAAGTTCATAACTTCATCTGATCAGATCAGGTTCACTGGTACAATAAGGACGTTCTTTACCTTACGCGAAAGGATTTTTTTAAGGGTAAGTACTAAGTTTACTGGAACTGGACAGTTATACATCCCTGCACGTGTGCAACCCAAGAAGAAGGTCACTGACCTCTCCTAGGGGGTAGGCGGCTTTTATGCTTCTATTATCTGTTTCTTTACCAAAATAACATGTTTTAACTTGAAACCAGTTCTTAACCGGTTGCCAGTTCAAGAATTCTATAGTACAAATTTGAATACAATATTCTCACGGATCTTATGGACATTTGGTATTTGCCAGACTAATAGCCTAGTCTATATCAAAATAACGATTTCGAGTGCCGGTAAAATCGGCTTCACAATATAGGAGGATGGCTTTTAAGATGAGGGCCAAAGCCAGCCATACCAAATCTGTTTTCAAAAAGACAAATCTGTTTTCAAAGTGCCGATGTGTCTAAATTTTATGTCACTGTGTTCAAAGTGTATTATTTTACTTTTCTAAGTGTGTTATTTTGTTCTATTTTGGGTAGACCGGAAATCGGGAAAAACGGACAGAATGGAGGGATCAATGCATCAAGGACCCGATCAAACTGACTTGTAAATAAAATTTTACTCGGTTCGATAGTTGTGGGGGAGTGGAGGAAGGGGGAATCTGGAATATTGAGGCATTAATAAATTTGGAACGGGTGACCGGGGGTACAACCCCCCCTCATCTTTTTCCAGAGTTTCCCAAAATTCCGGAAACCTGAAAGTTCAAAAGCCCCCTTTTTCCAGATTATTTTGATATACTTTCGGACCGGTTCGTATTCCAGATGACAGGAAGAAGACGTCAAAGAATAATCTGGAAGCCGAAACTCCGGAAGTTCCGGGAGGTGAAGACCGGACTTAAGACTCTAAAACATATTTTCGATTCTACTTTGTTCTGTCTCTCTATTACTGACATGTTTACCGCCAATATAAGTTGTATTGGTGGTATTATACAACTGGTATGTAAGACAAAAAAGCTGTTTTTTCCCAATATATGTTTCTTTTATTCGCTGGTGACTTCTTTAACCCATTTTTTGGCTCATTAGTGGCTAATTTTTCCTTATCATTGTAGACTCCCCAAAACTTGTTCGGGAGTCAGGTTCTAGTAAGAAGTAAGCGGGATGTGGTAAATAGATGATACCAAGAATCTCCCTTGTAGGTGCAACACCAAACCCCAGTGAGTAAAAACCAGACACTACTAGGAGTGCAGAATACGTGCCTATTAGTTGAAAGCTGAGTTTAAATAGAAATGAGTGATATAGTGATCTGCTGCCAAATTTGGGTTCCGTTTGAATACTGAATTCAAAATATAAACAAAAGAAAATTCTCATGCAAAATCTCATGTTTTTCAAGTTTCAACGTTCTCATGTTTTCTCACGTTTTTTGGCAATGATAATATGTTTCTGACAATTTCGAAGTGGAAGCCCTGGGTATCATATTTAATTGTCAAATCTTTATTTAGAGTTTTGAATATGTGGTCTTATTCAAATCAGTTCAAAAAGGAGTAAACTTAACCTTATCCTATTATCTTGGGATCATGACCTTTTTGTGACGTCATAAAAGAAATAGAAACATTCGATTAAATTAATGTTACACACTATGAATTTGTGTCTGGGCGGCCAACGAGGCAAGTTTACATTTATAAAAGTTTTAGGGACAATCAATTCCGACAGCAAATTGAAAATAGACTTCGTATGACGTCGTAATCGTAATCGGCTCTATACGTAATCGGCTTTATTGGCTAAGATTTTTATTAACTCAATATGTAGCCTAAGCCATTCAACCAGCTTCAATCTAGTATTTTTGTCATATTTTTTGTTGCCTTTTTAGGCCAGATGGGTTATTCTGAAGGAAAGACATCTCTGGAAATTTGTAATCTTGTCCGAGGTTGGGTACCCCTCCTGTACTCCTAAAAATGAGAGTTGCTGCTTATGCACACAGCTCTGGTAAACTGCATGCTGTTTAATTTTTACCATTAAATACTTACCAGTTGGCTACATCAAATACTCAATCAAGAAGTATTTTTATTTGAAATTTCTGCCAAAGGCTGTTTTTTTTTGCGTGGTTTAAATTTTAAATACGGTGATGGCATCTGTCCTGTATTCTGCACTGTTTGTGTACTACTACCACCGTTAGGCAGCGCTATTCCCTTCCATTAATTTGTAGCTTTTCTGGAGGTAAAAATTGAAATTTTACTTTTCTTTTACTACCATTTAAAAATCAAGACTAGGATGACAAAAATATGTCATTTTTTTAAAAAATGCGTCATTTTTTGGAAAAATGTGTCATTTTTTGAAAAATGTGTCATTTTTGTCGATTGTGTCATTTTTTATTGAAAAATGTGTCATTTTCGTCGATTTTGTCATCATTTCGTCTGAATGTGTCATTGTGTCACGCAACATCAAATTGTGTCATTTTGACACAAAATGTGTCAATTTGGCAGCCATGAGTATATTTGGTTGTTTGTATTATCAATAAAAGTCTTATTGAGTGTGTTTTGAATAATACACAATTACCCGTTAAATGGGCTAAACAGTAATATAAATGAATTTAAACGGCGAATGTGCATTTTGTGGTTAAAAGTTTTTTTTAATATATATCCAAATTTGCTGTGTAGCAAGCAAATTTAGGCGATTGAAGGATTTTCGTTCCAGGTTAATATTATTGTAAGCTGGGAAGAGGTAGATGTAATCTGAGTATAACCTGAAAAGGACCGGTTTTTGCTTATGTCGAGGCCTGGTCATTGAGGAATGTTCTTGGCTAATCTTATTGTCAGCTGGGAAGAGGTAGATGTAATGCGAGTGGTTGTGGGACGGTATTGAAACCTAAAGTAAATTTGGGTGCCTTGTCATATTCGGTCACTATTGTTTTAAAGGAATAATTACATTATTGCTGAAATACTAATACAGTAGTGAGAATTTATATCTTGCCCATGGCTATTGGTACAGAGCTCTGAACTAGGTGCCTCCTCTAAATCTGTTCTACGATGCGTAGATCGTACTACAACACCATAGCTCTGAACTATTGGTATTTAACCTGTGAATTGCTCCGACTTTTTGATTCAGACCTCAGCTTAGATACCAATGCCAGTTTCCTGTCTCCAGCCGCTAGTAACGCTACCGCGCACTGTGCCCCAAAAATAAATCGAGTTTTCATAGCTTTATCGGTATCTAAGCTGTGATCATAACAGACTGGTGAAGGGGTTGAAAACCCTAATTCCACTCTCGAATCTCAAAATTCGGGGGCAAGTGCAAAATGGAATTTCGTTGCAAAAATTTGGGAGCTAAAATTGGTTATAGCTTCGTTTTCAGGCTCGTGTAGGGCTTGGATCCTCCTAGTAAATCAAGTTTTTAACAGAGTAGGTTTTAGAGCCAGAGTACGGGATTGGAACCCGTAGCTGAAAACGATTATTGCTGGTATTGCGGACAAAACCTCAACACTGTTTTGAAAAAAAAAAGAAGCTGAATTACACTCTGAAACTTTGTTGCTTTAGGTTTTATATTATCTTTGCTGCTTTATTTTCTTAGCCTGAAAACAAGACTTTTATGTCATTTATTTTCAGTGAGACGACAAAAATAAAGTATAGGAAGGTAAAAATCGCTTACAGAGCAATAACAAGTGCAATGATTTCTCCAAATTAGTGAATATTCTTTGGCAAGCAAACTTGAACTTACACCAGGAATTAAAAAAAAAAATCAGCTGAAAATAACGAGCAGCATTAAAAATTAAAACGAATAGAAACGATAACATAATAAGGGGATTTTGCCCCCTCTAAACACCCGACTATTCACGCTGAAGTTTTTTAGTACTAAAAATTTTCATTGTTCTATTTAAACTACAATTATGCTTCAGGAGTCGTTCTTACAGAATCGGGACTCAATTCAAACTTAGCGTAAAGAAAGAGGGGACAATCCCCTTCATATCTATATATATAAAAATAAGTTGTCTGTGTGTGTGTCGAGTGACGTCATGTTTGTGTGTCGACTGACGTCATGTTTGTTGATTGACGAAATTACACACCGGGACATCGGGACACAAATGACGACCAGGACACCGGTGCATCTATATCTATCTATCTATATATATAAAAATAAGTTGTCTGTCTGTGTGTCTGTCTGTCAGGTGACGTCATATTTCTGTGTCGACTGACGTCATGAAATTAGTTGTCGTCATTTTTGCTATGACGGTGACGTCATTAATGGTATTTAAGACATTTGTTCACGGAAAAATGTTTAATTGTAAAATGACTGAATAACCTACAATGGCAACAGCCGAGGAAGCTGCTCAAAGAGTTTATGCCAAAAAACTTGCTGCTGATAGAGAAAGTAAGAAAAGAAAGCGTTCCGAGGAATCACAAGAACAGCAAGGAAACAGGCTTGCGGCTAAAGAACGCAAAACCGTGCAGTTAGATGAAAATCCACCTGGACAGCGAGAGTCAAAACATATCAAAACTGAAAATGATAGCGATGATGATTGGGTTTGGGATTTTGACTTGGATAAGGTCATCAATGCCTACCAGATTTAAGTTAAAAAAACAAAGGTTCGTCGATATGTACTTCATAGTGACGCTGAAAAATAAAGAAGAAAAAGAAAACTGAAAAAAGAAAAAAGGTAAAAAACTAAAAAAAAACTAAAAAGAAAAAAAACACTCAAAGAGAAATTACAGACCGGGACACAAATGACGACCGAGACAGAGGGAATATAAGTGACGACCGGGAACCTCAAAGAGAAATTACAGACTGGGACACCCGGACACAAATCACGACCGGGACACAGGGAATATAAATGACGACCGGGACACAGGGACACAACTACAACGGGGACGCCGGGGGCACAGGCGGGATATATAAATGACGACCGGGACACAGGGATTGTTCGAATAGAAATTACAGACCGGGACACAAATGACGACCGGGACACCGGGACACAGGGAATATAAATGACGACCGGGACACTCAAAGAGAAATTACAAACTGGGACACCGGGACACAAATGACGACCGGGACACAGGGAACATAAATGACGACCGGGACACAGGGACACATCATTAGAATAATGAGGTATAGATCTGAATACGGATTGTTTTTCCCATGGACAATTATATGTTGCATGTTCAAGAGTCAGTAAACCTGACAATCTATTTATATGCACAGACAATGGGACAGCGAAGAATGTTGTATATTCGCATGTTTTACGTAGTTAAAAACATATATTTATATCCATCTCTATTCACAGGTGGGACACAGGGACACAACTACAATGGCGCGTAACTAATATGGCGCGTAACGACTTACGCGCTCGGGGGGGCTTGGGGGGCGCGAAGCGCCTCACCAACTAGGTGTTGGGGTGGCGCGAAGCGCCACCCCAACAGCTAGTCTATATATATAAAAATAAGTTGTCTGTCTGTGTGTCTGTCTGTCAGGTGACGTCATGTTTCTGTGTCGACTGACGTCATGAAGTTAGTTGTCGTCATTTTTGCTATGACGGTGACGTCATTAAAGATATTTAAGACATATATGTTCACGTAGAAATCTATTAATGTTTAAGTTTAAAATGACTGATGGACTTACAATGGCAAAAGCCGATGAAGATGCTCAAAGAGTCTATGCCAAAAAACTTGCTGCTGATAGAGAAAATCAGAAAAGAAAGCGTGCCGAGGAATCAAAAGAACAGCAAGGAAACAGGCTTGAGGCTAAAGAACGCAAAACCGCGCAGTTAGATGAAGATCCACCTGGACAGCGAGAGTCAAAACATATCAAAACTGAAAATGATAGCGATGATGATTGGGTTTGGGATTTTGACTTGGATAAGGTCATCAATGCCTACCAGATTTTAGTTAAAAAAACAAAGGTTCGGAGATATGTATTTCATAGTGAAGCTGAAAAATAAGGAAGAAAAAGAAAACTGAAAAAAGAAAAAATGTAAAAAACTAAAAAATACTAAAAAGAAAAAACACTCAAAGAGAAATTACAGACCGGGACACAAATGACGACCGGGATAGAGGGAATATAAATAACGACCGGGACACTCAAAGAGAAATTACAGACTGGGATACCGGGACACAAATGACGACCGGGACACAGGGAATATAAATGACGACCAGGACACATATATTTAAGAATATCGTTCAAAGACAAATTTTTAATTGTAAGAAGACCGTTGAAAGAGAAATTTCTAATTGTAAAATGACTGAAGAACCTACAATGGCAACGGTACCACCATCGAAGTAGATAACCAGTGGGTTATTCCATATTCCCCATTATTATCAAAAACATTTAATGCACACATAAACGTTTAATACTGTAACTCCGTAAAGGCAATCAAATACATATGTAAATACGTCAACAAAGGCAGTGACATGGCAGTTTTTGGCTTGCAGCCCGAAATCAAAGATTTCGACGAAATCGTACAATATCAGGCTGGAAGATACATAAGCAGTAATGAAGCTGTTTGGCGAATTCTTTCATTTCCGATACATGAACTTAGTCCAGCTGTTGTTTACTTAGCGGTACATTTACAGAATGGTCAACGTGTTTTTTTCTCGGAAACCAACGTGCAACAAAGAGCCCTGAATCCACCGGATACAAAATTAACAGCTTTTTTTTCGCTTTGCAAAAATGATTCTTTTGCAAAAAAACTGCTGTATACTGAAGTGCCTTCGTATTACACGTGGAATACTAAAAATAAAGTATTTGAACTTCGAAAACAGGGTAAGTCAGTCGACGGCCAACCTACCATCTTCAAAGATACCACGATAGGAAGACTCTACACCGTTCACCCCAATCAACATGAATGCTTCTTTCTACGCCTGCTTTTGGTGAATGTACCCGGTCCGACATCCTTTGAGTATTTGAGAACTGTAAACGGTACTATACATGACACTTACCGTAGTGCATGCCAAGCTCTGAATTTATTGGAGAATGACCAACACTGGGATAACTGCATCAATGACGCGTGCTAAACGTCAACCCCAAGTCAAATTCGTGCATTGTTTGGCATCATTTTAACAACTTGCTCTCCATCAGCTCCTACAGAGTTATGAGAAAAATATAAATCAAAAATGTCCGAAGATATACTCCATCGAAAACACTTAGAGACGTCAGATATGACTTTTGATTTTACATCAGAAATTTATAACTACACTTTAGTTATTATAGGAGATCTGTGCGTACGTATGGCAAACAAACCTCTTCTGGATTTGGGAATGCCTTCACCTAACCGTATCGCTACTGTTTCGACATGTGTAGAATTGGATCGTGAACAAAGTTACAGTACGAGTGATCTATTGTCGTATGTACAAAATAACATCTCCAAGTTAACGTCGGAACAAAAAGACATTTATGATACGATAGACTCAATTTCAGGACGTATGGAACTACCTGCTGGTTTCTGTAATTTAGTGACGTCCAAAAATGAATTGATTGAAAAAGTATTTCCGAATATTCTAAAAAATTATAAAAATAATAAATGGCTAAGTGAAAGAGCGATTCTCGCACCCAAAAATATAGACGTCCACGAAATCAACAATATTGTTTTGACCAAGATTCGAGACCAGGCAGTCCTTTACAAGTCAGTCGACACAGTTTTGGAACCAAATGAAGCGGTTAATTATCCATCTGAATTTTTAAATTCCATAGATCTTTCAGGGTTTCCACCACACGTGCTACAACTAAAAATAGGCGTACCAATAATACTTTTAAGAAATATCAACCCACCAAAGCTTTGCAATGGCACGCGACTTGCCGTAAAAAAAAAAACAATGGAAAACCTAATAGAGGCCACAATCTTGACAGGGCCTTTTGAGGGTGAGGCTGTTCTTATTCCTCGCATTCCCATGATTCCAACGGATCTGCCTTTTCAATTTAAAAGATTGCAATTCCCAATTCGATTAGCATTTGCAATCACAATTAACAAAGCTCAAGGTCAATCATTAGAAAAATGTGGTATAGACCTTAATACTGATTGTTTTTCCCATGGACAATTGTACGTTGCATGTTCGAGGGTCGGTAAACCTGACAATCTATTTATATGCAGCGACAATTGGACAGCGAAGAATGTTGTATATTCGCAAGTTTTACGCAGTTAATTTGTATTGTATCTATCTATCTATCTATCTATATAAAAACGAGTTGTGTGTATGCATGTTTGTTTGTTTGTAAAAAGAGCGTTTGTATATGACGTCATTATTAGTACATACGGCTTTGTATATGCACAGACAATGGGAAAGCCAAGAATGTTGTATATTCGCAATTTTTACGTAGTTTAACTACTGCAGACGAAATGAATGCTTGCCTGAAAAATTCTAATTTATGGGCACACGTAAAAATATTAAAATTAACTACAAATATGCGTGTCCGATTGCAAAACGATGACTCTGGTCAAACATTTTCAGATCAATTGCTGGCAGTTGGAAACGGAAAGGTCCCAGTAGTGGGAAAGCCAAAAATGTTGTATATTCGCAATTTTTACGTAGTTTGAAACACATATATAAAGCTATCTATATTCACAGGTGGGACACAGGGACACAACTACAATGGCGCGTAACGACTTACGCGCGCGGGGGGGCTTGGGAGGGCGCGAAGCGCCCCACCAACTAGGTGTTGGGGTGGCGCGAAGCGCCACCCCAATAGCTAGTATATATATATAAATAAGTTGTCTGTGTGTGTCGAGTGACGTCATGTTTGTGTGTCGACTGACGTCATGTTTGTTGATTGACGAAATTACACACCGGGACATCGGGACACAAATGACGACCGGGACATAGGGAATATAAATGACGACCGGGACACTCAAAGAGAAAGCGACCGGGACACAAGGAATGTTCGATTAGCAATCACCATCAACAAAGTACCGGGACACAAATGACGACCGGGACACAGGGAATATAAATGACGACCAGGACACTCAAAGAGAAATTACAGACCGGGACACCGGAACACAAATGACGACCGGGACAAAAATGACGACCGGGACACAGGGAATATAAATGACGACCGCGACACTCAAAGAGAAATTACAGACTGGGACACCGGGACGCAAATGACGACCGGGACACAGGGAAACAACAACAACGGTGATGCCGGGGGGCACAGGGGGATATATAAATGACGACAGGGACACAGGGAATGTTCGATTAGCAATCACCATCAACAAAGCTCAAGGGCAATCATTAGAATAATGAGGTATAGATCTGAATACAGATTGTTTTTCCCATGGACAATTATTTGTTGCATGTTCAAGAGTCGGTAAACCTGACAGTATATTTATATGCACAGACAATCGGACAGCCAAGAATGTTGTACATTCGCAAGTTTTACGTAGTTAAAAATATATATATATATCTATCTATATTCACAGGTGGGACACAGGGACACAACTACAATGGCGCGTCATGTTTGTTGATTGACGAAATTACACACCGGGACATCGGGACACAAATGACGATCGGGACACCGGGACATAGGGAATATAAATGACGACCGGGACACTCAAAGAGAAAGCGACCGGGACACAAGGAATGTTCGATTAGCAATCACCATCAACAAAGCACCGGGACACAAATGACGACCGGGACACAGGGAATATAAATGACGACCAGGACACTCAAAGAGAAATTACAGACCGGGACACCGGAACACAAATGACGACCGGGACACAGGGAATATAAATGACGACCGCGACACTCAAAGAGAAATTACAGACTGGGACACCGGGACACAAATGACGACCGGGACACAGGGAAACAACAACAACGGGGACGCCGGGGGCACAGGGGGATATATAAATGACGACAGGGACACAGGGAATGTTCGATTAGCAATCACCATCAACAAAGCTCAAGGGCAATCATTAGAATAATGAGGTATAGATCTGAATACAGATTGTTTTTCCCATGGACAATTATATGTTGCATGTTCAAGAGTCGGTAAACCTGAAAATCTATTTATATGTACAGACAATGGGACAGCCAAGAATGTTGTACATTCGCAAGTTTTACGTAGTTAAAAATATATATATGATCTATCTATATTCACAGGTGGGACACAGGGACACAACTACAATGGCGCGTAACTAATATGGCACGTAACGACTTGCGCGCGCGGGGGCTTGGGGGGGGGGGGCGCGAAGCGCCCCCGTCAACTAGGTGTGGGGGTGGTGCGAAGCCACCCCCACACCTAAAATTGTTGTAAATTGTTGTAAATTAAGAAACACTTATTGTGGCTAGTGAAATCGAAAATGTTTATTTAATTTTTTTTTAAATCCATGTTTAAACAAATAAACGCAAAAAAACTCTGCAAAATAAAAAATAAGTCCGAGGAGACAATTAAAGCTACAAAGCTAGTTTATCATTTTGAATTTTTAGATTTTTGTGTATTTTGTAAAAAATTAGAAACACATTCAAGTTACAGGAGGGAAAATGAAGGGCTATACAACAATCATAATGCTGAATTAGTCAACACTAGTTGTCGAACAAAACAACACTGGAATAATTTGTGGTCTATTCTCAAACGCAGTTAGTTCTAAAAAAGGCATAATTAGTGTAGAACCAATTTAGTTATATTTGACATATTTGTTTGATTAGTGTCTAAGTTAATTTCTTGTTTAAGTACTTTTTGTAGTTAATTGGTTTTTTACTTTTTAAGCTAATGCTTCAAGAATATTTTGAGAGTAGCTTTAGAGAGTATTAGAATCTTGTGCACTGGATTTATCGATTTAATGGTTTTTAATTGAATGAAAACCTTAAACGTAAACTGAAAACCACTACAACCTGACTTGCTCTTACTTTGGGAGAAGGGCCATTGGACACCCTTCCCCTCTCCCTTGTGTCTGTCATTTATTATGTCCTTCACAATTACCAGCATTTTGTACATAGTTCACCATTTTTCTATAAATGGAAATGAAATTCTTCTTACAGGTTTCAGCCTTAGCATGTTACTTTGTTGTAATTTCTTTAGGCTACTTAAATCATTTTGTTTCTTTTTCTTTGCCCCTCTACCTTTTTACCTATATATCTTTATCTTTCTTTCTCTCTCTTCCCTCTGTCAGTCCATTGCTATTACTTATTTTTACTTAGAGTTTTCATCGATACTGGGTCTTGATATGAAGTCGCCTATCCAAGTGGTGTGTCACACCTTCGTTGTTATTTTTTTTTAATATCTAGAGAATACAGATCACAAATTGTGACTTATACTTCTGTCTTACTAGTTCACGTAATTTGTTTTAAATCTTTTTTTTTTATTTGTTAATGCT
Source organism: Artemia franciscana (assembly GCF_032884065.1). NCBI lineage: Eukaryota > Metazoa > Arthropoda > Branchiopoda > Anostraca > Artemiidae > Artemia > Artemia franciscana. Next base: position 5,441,144 of record NC_088876.1, read on the forward strand.
CCAGAATCTTTTGCGCAACTTTTGAACTAATTGTCTTTGTTGATGCAATATTCAGCATAAAATGAAACGTTATCTGGCAAGAAATGTTGTTAAGTCTGATCCATATATTGTGTTTCAAGAATTGATTTTAAAGCATTGGGAAAAAATTTCAAAGTTGAATGTAAAGGGCGGGGTTTTAAGGAGTGGGCAGCCCCCCTAGTCTATGGAGTAACTTTTGTTTGTTTTTTGTTTTAATTATGGTCGTTACCCCATGGACTCCCCCACGAAGAACTCCTATATAGAAAGCTTATTTGACGTGAAATCCCCCCCCCGGAGAAATATCCTCGGATAATCCCATCCTTGATGCAAATTCTCCTTAGAAAAATTAATGTGGATAAATCTGCCTGAAAAATACTTCTTCGCGGACCTTCATTTGACAAAAAACATGTTTTTTAATTTAATTTCTGATTTTTTTTCAGGTCATGGTAGAATCCCCTCCTTGGATGAACAATTTTTCTCGAAAGTTCCGCTCCCCCCAGTGGTAAGTTTATCCTGCAAAACATTTTTCCTTTGTAATTTCCCCGTTTAATATTTCCCCTAGAAAGGTCACACCCGGAAACTTCCATCCCAATGAAAAAATTCCCAAGGTAGAAAATCTATTCTCAGAAAATCCCCTCCCCCTGAAACTTGTCTGTATAATTTCCAATAACAATTACTATATGTAAACATTGGGTAAATTTCATAACTTGCAACCCTTCCTCCAAAGGCTGTGGAGGGTCGTTTATGCCCAAAGACATTTTTGTTGGACCTTTCAATTAAACTGAACAAAATGGATGTGTCAAAATTTTAATTGGACGACTTCGGGGAAAAAGGAATGGGAGTGGGGCTAGTTGCCCTTAAATTTGTTTAATCACATAATAGGGCAATATAACTTTTAATTTATGTTTCAATGAGCCCATACCCAATCTTCTAGGACCATTGGTTCAACTGTATCACCCCTGGAAAGAACAAAGAAAAAAAAGACTAAAGACAAGTAAATACACATTCGTTATCTTTCTTCTGAAAAAAAATCACATATATAAAGGTGGTAGCTTAAAAACTCTACAATAGGTTCTCTGATGCGCTGAATGTGATGGCCAATTTTCAATGAGATTTCTTTGACTTTTGATTGATGTTTACGCCCTATTTCTAAAATCAGGCAAATTTTCTCAGTTGTTCACCACGACTTTTTTTCTGTTCGTGAAAGTTGTGATGTAGCGTCGATGGCTGTTTATTGCAAAAACATAATTTCACCCCCTTCTCTAGAGTTCTCTTTTATTGTACCTCTAATTGTCCAACCAACAAAATAAACACAAACGCACACAGCTCGGTCTAGTTATCTTAATGCTGAGAAGCCGAGGACAGAGTTCTTGAAAAACAGCTTAATTCAATGTTGCCCTTGTTTTTGGATTGATTTTCTTGGGAAAATTACCCATAAAATTTCGTGTGCTGACTCCTTCAAAAAAAGATTCAACAGTCATATGAAACCTCGATAACAGACTAGTGGCTATTCATATATTTAAATATACCTGGTGCCAGGAATTTAGAAAAAAAAATGTAGTGGAGCTTAGAAGAAAAAACAAGATCTAAGAGCTCATATGGCACTTGTGACGAGGCCAGAAGAGCCAAGAGCTTATATGGTATGAGCTCTAATAAAATTCTTAGAATCAATAGATTGATTTAAAAGGAAAATCAGAGGCTTAATGCCGGTTGGGATTTAAAATAAGAGCTCTGAGTCACGATGTCCTTCTAAATATCAAAATTCATTAAGATCCGATCACCTACTCGTAAGTTATAAATACCTCATTTTTTTCTAATTTTTTCTCTCCCTTCAGCCCCCCAGATGGTCGAATCAGGAGAAACGACTTTATCAAGTCAATTTGTGCAGCTCCCTGACACGCCTACCAATTTTCATCGTCCTAGCACGTCCAGAAGCACCAAACTCGCCAAAGCACTGAACCCCTCCCCCTAAATCTCCAAAACAGAGCGAAATTAACACTCCCCAGCTCCTCCAAAGAGAATGGATCCGTTCCAATTATATCAATCACGTATCTGGAACTTGTGCTTATTCTTCTCATCAAGTTTCATCCCGATTTCTCCACTCTAAGCGTTTTCCAAGATTTCTGTTTCCCCCTCCGACCCCCTATATCCCCCGGATCCAATTCGAGTTGGAAATGGAGCATCTGTGACATAAGATCCTTATGTCCTTATAAATATATCAAGTTCATTAAGATCCGATCACGTATTTGTAAGATAAAGATACCCCAATTTTCACGCTTTCAAGAATTCCGGTTTCTCCTCCAACTCCCGCCAATGTCACAGGATATGGTCAGAATTTAAAATAAGAGCTCTAAAGCACAAGATCCTTTTAAATATCAAATTTCATTAACATCCGATCACACGTTCATAAGTTACAAATACCTCATTTTTTCTAATTTTTTCGAATGATCCTCCCCCCCACCTCCACCTCCACCAAAGATAGTGGATCCGATCCGGTTATGTTAGTTACGTATCTTGAACTTGTTTTTATTCTTCCCACCCTGTTTCATCCTGATCTCTCCGCTTTAAGTATTTTCTAAGATTTCCGGTCCTCCCCAAGCCCCCCCCCCAATGATGCTGGATCCGGTTGGGATTTAAAATAAGAGATCTGAGTTACGAGGTCCTTCTAAATATGAAGTTTCATGAAAATCTGATCACTCCTTCGTAAGTTAAAAATATATCTTTTTTCTAATTTTTCACAATTAACCCTCCCCCCCCAACTCCCCCAAATAGAGCGGATTCGTTTCGATAATGTCAATCACGTATCTAGGACTTCTGCTTATTTTTCCCACCAAGTTTCATCCCGATCCCTCCACTCTAAGCGTTTTCCAAGATTTTAGATTCCCCCCCCCACTGTCACCAGATCCGGTCGGGATTTTAAATAAGAGCTTTCAGGCACGATAACCTTCGAAATATCAATTTTGATTGAGATCCGATCACCCTTTCGTTAGTTAAAAAAACCTCATTTTTTCTAATTTTTCAGAATTAACGCTCCCCCCCAACTACTCCAAAGAGAGCGGATCCGTTCCGGTTATCTTAATCATGTATATAGGACTTGTGCTTGTTCTTTCCATCAAGTTTCGTTCCGATCCCTCCACTCCAAGCGTTTTCCAAGATTTTAGGTCCCCCCCCCCCAGTGTCACCAGATCTGGTCGGCATATAAAATAAGAGCTCTGAGACACGATATCCATCCAAACATCAAATTTCATTAAGATCTGATCACCTGTTTTTAAGTTAAAAATACCTCATTTTTTCTAATTTTTCTGATTCAACCGTCCTCCCACTCCTTCCCAGATGGTCGAATTCGGGAAACAACAATTTCTAATTTAATCTGGTCTGGTTCCTGATACGCCTGCCAAATTTTATCGTCCTAGCTTACCTGTAATGATGATAGAAGGTAATAAGCTTACCTAAGCTATGGATGTCAGGTGACTGATTTTTCTTCTAACGATAATTTCGACAGGACCTGTGCCTGTCATCATCAGGTTAATTAACCTGATGATGACAGGCACAGGTCCTGTCGAAATTATCGTTAGAAGAAAAATCAGTCACCTGACATCCATAGCTTAGGTAAGCTTATTACCTTCTATCATCATTATGTGTGAAAGTCAGGTTGGCCTCAGAGAATATACTAGCTTACCTGGAAGTGCCTAAAGTAGCAAAACCGGGACCGACAGACAGACCGACAGAATTTACGATCGCTATATGTCACTTGGTAGATACCAAGTGCCGTAACGAGGAAAGCACATATTCTTAATATCACAAATATGATACGTTGTGTCTATAATACGGTAATCTCTATAGGGTAATTAATATAGTCCCTATAGGGTAGTTCTGTCCACAAAGAGAAGACGGATGGAAATAGCTCTAGGTAGCTTAACTTTACCTTTATTATGTTTTGGTGCTTACTAAGCAAAAGATTGCTATCCAAATGTCCAAAAATATTCATTGTCCACTGCTAGTTCCAATTACTAGTCCTAACTGAAATAAAAACTTGAATGAAAACTGTCAACTTCTGGAAAAATAAACGTAAAAAATAAAAGAATTGGAAATATACGTTTTTCGTATCTTTATTTTAAAAAAGAAGAAAACGTCCTTTTACGCCTTGCATTTTCGTGAATTTACGCCCTTACCGAAAGACCCATCTGGGTTTGGTCCTTGACTGTATTTCACAGATTCGTCATTTTCTTTTTGGATGATATTAGCTGCGGGCTTTAGCAAAGTACAGTGGCGGTTCTGGCATCTCTTGCGCCCGGGGCAAAATCTTGATTAGCACCCCTCCCCATATATTCCAAAATCTTCAGGCTAAATTTTTAAAATATTTTCTTTTCCTTAAGCAGTGCTTTCCTTCTTATTACAAGAGATCCTGTGAAATACTAACAGGTTTGAGTGCAAAATATCGCAATAAACGTTAAAATTAATTTAATTTGGACTGCATATTTTTATTTTCAAGGAATGGTAATGAAGATTTAGGAAAAATTTCTGATTCAATTTGCTTATACTTACTGCTAATTGCACCTTCTGCTTTATTTTAACAAAAATAAAATACCAAAATTACAACACTATTATAACAGTTAGATTATTTAATTAACATATCTGCGCATGAGGCAAATATGCATTGCAGGTGTTTTGGATTGGATTTCCACTAATCCAATTTTTAACACCGTGTCCGCATTTCTGTTTTTTTTTTTTTTTTTTTTTTGATTAGTAATGCAGCAGCTGTGAATACAAATTCTTCGGAACACAGTGCCGGCTTATGCCATAAATAGGCAAGCATGTTGCAGTTTCTCGGCTGTAAAAACCTCAATGGTCACAGATCTAAGAGGCTAGTAAGCCTCTACTTGTATTAAATAAAGAAAATAATTTTTTTTAACGGAAAGTAAGCAGCGACATTAAAACTTAAAACGAACAGAAATTACTTCGTATATGAAAGAGACTGCTTCCTCCTCACCACCTCGGTCTATACGCTATCTCTTAATTCCACTTTTTAAAACAGTAAGAAACTTTAGCGTAAAGAGCGGGACGTTGACGAGGAAGCAGCCCCTTTCATATACGAAGTAATTTCTGTTCGTTTTAAGTTTTAATGTCGCTTCTTACTTTCCGTTAAAAAACATGTTTTTTTTATTTAATTTCTGAACGTTTTTGGATCAATGCCTGTTTTGATTTTGGCTGTCCGCAGATGAATAATTGAAACAAAATTTGCATATTTATTTTTTTGGCTAATTGGCTTTCTCATAGTTTTGATCGAATGATTTTGAGAAAAAAAGTAGCGTTAGAGGAGGCCTAGTTGCCCTCCGATTTTTTGGTTACTTAAATAGGCAACTAGAACTTTTAATTTTTTACGAATGTTTTTATTAGTAAAAGATATATGTAACTTACAAATTAGCTTGCGTAACGAACTTCCGTTTTCTCATATTTTTATTACGTATATGAAGGGGTTCACCCCCTCGTCAGTACCTCGCTCTTTACACGAAAGCTTAAATTTTGTCCCAATTTCCTAAGAATGACCCCCGAATCACCAAAGCCATAGAATAAATAGTTGAAATTACTAAAAATGCTTTAGCGTAAAGAGCGAGGTATTAGGAGGAGGTAAGCATATCATATGCGCAATAATTTATGTTCATTTTAAGTTTTAATGCTTCTCCTTACTTTCAGTTGAAAAAACTTTCATATTTATTTTTTCATCGTTTTTTTTTAATAATGCTAGAAAATCCTGCGCTCTCTTCATGAAACTTTTCTTCCCCCATGACAAATTCCTCCAAGGGAAGTTCCCCCAACATACCCCCTCTTCTCATCCCCCTCCCAACCTAAACATCCCCCCGAAAACGTCTGTACACTTCCAAATAACCATTACTAGCCTATATGTAAGCACTGGTCAAAGTTTGTAACTTGTGGCCCCTCCCACGGGGACTTTGGGGGAGTAAGTCGTCCCCAAAGACATAGTTATAAGTTTTTTTTTGACTACGCTGAATAAAATGACTATCTCAGAATTTTGATCCGGTGACTTTCGGAAAATAAGTAGTGTAGGAGGAACCTAGGTGCCCTTCAATTTTTTGGTCACTTAAAAAGGTCACTAGAACTTTTCATTTCCGTTAGAATGAGCCGTCTCGCAAGATTCTAGGATCACTGGGTCGATACAATCGCCCCTGGGGGAAAAAACAAACAAAAAAACAAACAAACAAATGAACACGCATCTGTGATCTGCCTTCTGGCAAAAATGGAAAAATTCGACCTTTTTGTTGATAGGAGCTTGAAACTTCTGCAATAGGGTTCTCTGACTATGACTTTTAGGGGGTGTTTCCCCCTATTCTCTAAAATAAGGTAAATTTTCTGAGGCTCGTAACTTTTGATGGGTAAGACTAAACTTGATGAAACTTATATATTTAAAATCAGCATTAAAATGTGATTCTTTTGATGTAGCTTTTGGTATCAAAATTCGATTTTTTAGAGTTTGGTTACTATTGAGCCGAGTCGCTTCTTACTACAGTTCGTTACCACGAACTGTTTGATAAAGTCGTATGATTTTTTTTTGTGTGTGTGCCGCTATATCAACCCAAATGAGGCCCCATCCTTAGCCCTGGACAGGGCTGCTTGGAGAAGACTGACGGCGCTGTCAACCAGTTCCCTCTACGCTGGCGACCCTGCTGAGCAAGAGCGTTAAGTCAAAGCTATTTATCGCCATGAAAGATTAACCAAAACGCTGTTGGTTTTTTCTTCTTCATTTAAAAAATTTCAATCTCATCTCCACTTTGAGATTATAATTTATCGTACTTTCATCTTCACTTTGCATTTCGAAGCGAACTGCGTTCATAGTTCGCATATATCGGACAATCGAGATTACTTTTATTAAGTTATCGTGACCCTAGTATCACTCAGATTGCATTCATTAACAGTAATCGCATCTCAGTATGTAGAATAATTTAATATCTATTATACGATTCTATTCTGGTGAGTGCCTAGTCCCTTGCAAAAGAATCATTTTTGGAACAAAAATCATATTTAGCACTGTTTTTATTAAATTTTAGCACAAAACCTATTTTCAGCTTATAATTAATATTTCGGAACTCTGGAGAAATATTATATAGATTTTTTGCTCTCGTTCTTTATATGGAGCTCTTACAGTATATCAAGAAAAGAAAAACAACCGTTTGTGTGTTTTTTTTTATAAGAACAACATAGGAACTGTGGACAATTAAGATCATACTTCACAGGATCATTTCTGTAGTATGGTTGCTTAGGTTTCGCTGGGAAACCGACGCTTCCACGAACCACGATGATGAGTGGAAACGTCTACCTCTGAGCATGAAAAGGATCGGCTTCGGCTAACGTCGATGCCTGGTCATTGAGGAATGTTCTTGGCTGATGTTACTGTTAGCTGGGATGAGGTAGATGTAATCCGAGTGGTTGTGGGATTATTTCAAGTATAAAGTAAATTTTGGGCTGACAAACTTTTATTATGGAGTATGTCATATTTTTTTCCGAAAATGTGCTTTTCGTGTCATCTCAGATTTGATAATGTGTCATATTTTATTGTTACAAGTGGTATTATTAGGGCTTCCACTTCTAATGTTTTCCCATGAGATCTCATGTTTTCGGAAGATTTCTCATGCGAAAAAAATTGTCTTATGTTCTCATGTTTTTAGAGGTTTTTAGGGACGTACAGGTTTTTTTTCTCATATTTACATTCATTCAATATAATCTCCCGATTTCTGTTGATTTGAGCTCTGTTCAACTTGACGTTTATGATCTTTTGCAATTTTCGGGCAAACTGCACAATATGTCTTCATTGTCCGTAGGGAATTCCATTTCCGCGAACCTTAATTAATGAATTTGTCGGCAGCTTGTCCATGACTCACCATTGTTGTGTTCAAAAAGGGTTGATTTGATTTGATTCTAAGTTCATAACTTCATCTGATCAGATCAGGTTCACTGGCACAATAAGGACGTTATTTACCTTACGCGAAAGGATTTTTTTAAGGGTAAGTACTAAGTTTACTGGAACTGGACAGTTATACATCCCTGCACGTGTGCAACCCAAGAAGAAGGGTCACTGACCTCTCCTAGGGGGTAGGCGGCTTTTATACTTCTATTATCAGTTTCTTTACCAAAATAACATGTTTTAACTTGAAACCAGTTCTTAACCGGTTGCCAGTTCAAGAATTCTATAGTACAAATTTGAATACAATATTCTCACGGATCTTATGGACATTTGGTATTTGCCAGACTAATAGCCTAGTCTATATCAAAATAACGATTTCGAGTGCCGGTAAAATCGGCTTCACAATATAGGAGGATGGCTTTTAAGATGAGGGCCAAAGCCAGCCATACCAAATCTGTTTTCAAAAAGACAAATCTGTTTTCAAAGTGCCGATGTGTCTAAATTTTATGTCACTGTGTTCAAAGTGTATTAAAAGTGTATTATTTTACTTTTCTAAGTGTGTTACTTTGTTCTATTTTGGGTAGACCGGAAATCGCGAAAAACGGACAGAATGGAGGGATCAATGCATCAAGGACCCGATCAAACTGACTTGTAAATAAAATTTCACTCGGTCCGATAGTTGTGGGGAAGTGGAGGAAGGGGGAATCCGGAATATTAAGGCATTAATAAATTTGGAACGGGTGACCGGGGTTACAACCCCCCTCATCTTTTTCCAGAGTTTCCCAAAATTCCGGAAACCTGAAAGTTCAAAAGCCCCCTTTTTCCAGATTATTTTGATATACTTTCGGACCGGTTCGTATTCCAGATGACAGGAAGAAGACGTCAAAGAATAATCTGGAAGCCGAGACTCCGGAAGTTCCGGGAGGTGAAGACCGGACTTAAGACTCTAAAACATATTTTCGATTCTACTTTGTTCTGTCTCTCTATTACTGACATGTTTACCGCCAATATAAGTTGTATTGGTGGTATTATACAACTGGTATGTAAGACAAAAAAGCTGTTTTTTTCCCAATATATGTTTCTTTTATTCGCTGGTGACTTCTTTAACCCATTTTTTGGCTCATTAGTGGCTAATTTTTCCTCATCATTGTAGAGTCCCCAAAACTTGTTCGGGAGTCAGGTTCTAGTAAGAAGTAAGCGGGATGTGGTAAATAGATGAGACCAAGAATCTCCCTTGTAGGTGCAACACCAAACCAGCACCAAACCCCAGTGAGTAAAAACCAGACACTACTAGGAGTGCAGAATACGTGCCTATTAGTTGAAAGCTGAGTTTAAATAGAAATGAGTGATATAGTGATCTGCTGCCAAATTTGGGTTCCGTTTGAACACTGAATTCAAAATATAAACAAAAGAAAATTCTCATGCAAAATCTCATGTTTTTCAAGTTTCAACGTTCTCATGTTTTCTCACGTTTTTTGGCTATGATAATATGTTTTTGACAATTTCGAAGTGGAAGCCCTGGGTATCATATTTAATTGTCAAATCTTTATTTAGAGTTTTGAATATGTGGTCTTATTCAAATCAGTTCAAAAAGGAGTAAACTTAACCTTATCCTATTATCTTGGGATCATGACCTTTTTGTGACGTCATGAAAGAAATAGAAACATTCGATTAAATTAATGTTACACACTATGAATTTGTGTCTGGGCGGCCAACGAGGCAAGTTTACATTTATAAAAGTTTTAGGGACAGTGAATTCCGACAGCAAATTGAAAATAGACTTCGTATGACGTCGTAATCGTAATCGGCTCTATACGTTATCGGCTTTATTGGCTAAGATTTTTATTAACTCAATATGTAGCCTAAGCCATTCAACCAGCTTCAATCTAGTATTTTTGTCATATTTTTTGGTGCCTTTTTAGGCTAGATGGGTTATTGTGAAGGAAAGACATCTCTGGAAATTTGTAATCTTGTCCGAGGTTGGGTACCCCTCCTGTACTCCTAAAAATGAGAGTTGCTGCTTATGCACACAGCTCTGGTAAACTGCATGCTGTTTAATTTTTACCATTAAGTACGTACCAGTTGGCTACATCAAATACTCAATCAAGAAGTATTTTGATTTGAAATTTCCGCCTAAGGCTGTTTTTTTTCGCGTGGTTTAAATTTTAAATACGGTGATGGCATCTGTCCTGTATTCTGCACTGTTTGTGTACTACTGCCACCGTTAGGCAGCGCTATTCCCTTCCATTAATTTGTAGCTTTTCTGGAGGTAAAAATTGAAATTTTACTTTTCTTTTACTACCATTTAAAAATCAAGACTAGGATGACAAAAATATGTCATTTTTTTTTTAAAATGCGTCCATTTTTTGGAAAAATGTGTCATTTTTTGAAAAATGTGTCATTTTTTGAAAAATGTGTCATTTTTGTCGATTGTGTCATTTTTTATTGAAAAATGTGTCATTTTCGTCGATTGTGTCATCATTTCGTCTGAATGTGTCATTGTGTCACGCAACATCAAATTGTGTCATTTTGACACAAAATGTGTCAATTTGGCAGCCATGAGTATATTTGGTTGTTTGTATTATCAATAAAAGTCTTATTGAGTGTGTTTTGAATAATACACAATTACCTTTAAATGGGCTAAACAGAAATAAAATGAATTTAATTGGCGAATGCGCATTTTGTGGTTAAAAGTTTTTTTTAATATATATTCAAATTTGCTGTGTAGCAAGCAAATTTAGGCGATTGAAGGATTTTCGTTCCAGGTTAATATTATTGTAAGCTGGGAAGAGGTAGATGTAATCTGAGTATAACCTGAAAAGGACCGGTTTTTGCTTATGTCGAGGCCTGGTCATTGAGGAATGTTCTTGGCTAATCTTATTGTCAGCTGGGAAGAGGTAGATGTAATGCGAGTGGTTGTGGGACGGTATTGAAACCTAAAGTAAATTTGGGTGCCTTGTCATATTCGGTCACTATTGTTTTAAAGCAATAATTATATTATTGCTGAAATACTAATACAGTAATGAGAATTTATATCTTGCCCATGGCTATTGGTACAGAGCTCTGAACTAGGTGCCTCCTCTAAATCTGTTCTCCGATGCGTAGATCGTACTACAACACCATAGCTCTGAACTATTGGTATTTAAGCTGTGAATTGCTCCGACTTTTTGATTCAGACCTCAGCTTAGATACCAATGCCAGTTTCCTGTCTCCAGCCGCTAGTAACGCTACCGCGCACTGTGCCCCAAAAATAAATCGAGTTTTCATAGCTTTATTGGTATCTAAGCTGTGATCATAACAGACTGGTGAAGGGGTTGAAAACCCTAATTCCACTCTCGAATCTCAAAATTCGGGGGCAAGTGCAAAATGGAATTTCGTTGCAAAAATTTGGGAGCTAAAATTGGTTATAGCTTCGTTTTCAGGCCTCTGTAGGGCTTGGATCCTCCTAGTAAATCAAGTTTTTAACAGAGTAGGTTTTAGAGCCAGAGTACGGGATTGGAACCCGTAGCTGAAAACGATTATTGCTGGTATTGCGGACAAAACCTCAACACTGTTTTGAAATAAAAAAAAAGAAGCTGAATTACACTCTGAAACTTTGTTGCTTTAGGTTTTATATTATCTTTGCTGCTTTATTTTCTTAGCCTGAAAACAAGACTTTTATGTCATTTATTTTCAGTGAGACGACAAAAATGAAGTATAGGAAGGCAAAAATCGCATACAGAGCAATAACAAGTGCAATGATTTCTCCAAATTAGTGAATATTCTTTGGCAAGCAAACTTGAACTTACACCAGGAATTTAATAAAAAAAAAAATCAGCTGAAAGTAACGAGCAGCATTAAAAATTAAAACGAATAGAAACGATAACATAATAAGGGGATTGCCCCCTCTAAACACCCGACTATTCACGCTGAAGTTTTTTAGTACTTAAAATTTTCATTGTTCTATTTAAACTACAATTATGCTTCAGGAGTCGTTCTTACAGAATCGGGACTCAATTCAAACTTAGCGTAAAGAAAGAGGGGACAATCCCCTTCATATATGTAATATTTTTTGTTCATTTTAATGTTGTTCCTTAGGCGTACTTTCAGACGGAAAAAAAACTTCTAATTTATTTCAAATGGTTTTTTAAGAAAGCCAGTAGATCCAGCTCCACTTCCACGGAAACATTATTCCGCTCACCGGAAACATTGTCAAGACAATTCAATACCGTTAAAAATTTATCCTGGACAATTACCCTTAACATATCCACACGTAAGATTTGGTTCACAAAGAGAAACTTAAAATAAATAAATAGAATTTTGTTTAGGAATTCTGGCCAATCCCCCCAGTGTAAAATTTCCCCTCAAAATTTTATCCCCCAGAAATATCCTTCCCAATAAAAAGTTCTCCCTGTGGAAAATCTTCCAGCAGAAAATTCAATCCTCTACCCGAAAAAAAGAATGCACACTTCCAAATAACAGATATTATACGTAAACAATGGGCAAATTGTATATTTGCAAGACCTTTCCCCAGGGGCTGTGGGAGGTAAAATTAACTCCAAAGGCAAAGTTATTGGGTCTCTCAACTATGCTGAACAAAATGGCTACGGTATCTCTAAATTCTGATCAGACGATTTTGGGGGGAAAGGGCGCGGAAGCATAGTTGCCATCCTCATGGAAAAAATACATCTTCTCGGAAAGTCCGCATTTTTCCAAATATGAGCCGAATCCCTATACAGTTGCGTTCTCTAATACGCTGAATCTCATGGTGTTATTTTCGTTAAGCTTCTTTGATATTTTTAGGGACTGTTTGATCCTTTTTTCAAAAATGAAGCAAATTTTCTCAGGCTTGTAGTCTTTGAAGAATAACACTGAACTTTAAGTATCTTATATATTTGGTACCAGCATAATAAGCCAATCCTTTTGATATATATGTCGTTTTGTTTTTGTATTTTGTTTTTTGTTTTTATGGCACTTGGTATTAACCAAGTGACATATAGCAATCGCAAATTCTGTCGGTCTGTTGGTCTGTCTGTCAATCCCGGTTTTGCTACCTTAGGCACTTCCAGGTAAGCTAGGACGGTGAATTTGGCAGGAGTATCAGGGACCGGACCAGATTAAATTAGAAATAGTCTTTTTCCCGATTTGACCATCTGAGGGGAGAGTGGGGGGCCGGTTAATTCGGAAAAAATAGAAAAAATGAAGTATTTTTAACTTACGAACTGTTGATCAGATCTTAATGAAATTTGATGTTTGGAAGGATATCGTGTCTCAGAGCTTTATTTTAAATCCCGACCGGATCTGGTGACATTGAGGGGGAGTTGGGAGGGGGAAACCTAAAATCTTGGAAAACACTTAGAGTGGAGGGATCAGGATGAAACTTGGCGGGAAAAATAAGCACAAGTCCTAGATAAATGACTGACATAACCGGAATGGATCCGATCTCTTTGAGGTAGTTGTGGGGGGGAGGATTATTCCTGAAAAATTAAAAAAAATGAGGTATTTTTAACTTGCGAACGGGTGATCGGATCTCAATGAAATTTGATAATTAGAAGGATATCGTGTCTCAAAGCTCTTATTTTAAATCCCGACCGGATCTGGTGACATTGGGGGGAGTTTGGGGTGGGGAACCTAAAATCATGGAAAACGCTTAGAGTGGAGGGATCGGGACGAAACTTGGTGGAAAAAATAAGCAGAAGTCTTAGATACGTGATTGACATAATTGGAACGGATCCGCTCTATTTGGGGGTATTGGAGGGGGGAGGGTTAATTCTGAAAAATTAGAAAAAATGACGTATTTTGAACTTACGAAGGAGTGATCGGATCTTCATGAAACTTCTTATTTAGAAGGACCTCGTAACTCAGATCTATTATTTTAAATCTCAACCGGATCCAGCGTCATTGGGGGAGGGACCGGAAATCTTAGAAAATATTTAAAGCGGAGAGATCAGGATGAAACTGAATGGGAAAAATAAAAAAAAGTCTAAGATATGTGACTGACATAACTGGACCGGATCCGCTCTCTTTGGCGGAGTTGGGGGGGGGGGAGGTATTTCGGAAAAATGAAGTATTTGTAACTTACGAACGAGTGATCAGATCTTAATGAAATTTAATATTTAGAAGGATCTTGTGCTTTAAAGCTCTTATTTTAAATTCCGACCAGATCCTGTGTCATTGGAGGGAGTTGGAGGGGGAAACCGGAATTCTTGAAAAACGTGAAAATTGGGATATTTTTATCTTACGAATAGGTGATCAGATCTTAATGAAACTTTATATATAGAAGGATCTTATGTCTCAGATGTTCCATTTTCGACTCGAATTGGATCCGGGGACATAGGAGGCTGGAGGAGGGAAAAAGAAATCTTGGAAAACGCTTAGAGTGGAGAGATCAGGATGAAACTTGATGGGAAGAATAAGCACTAGTTCTAGATACATGATTGACATAATTGGAACGGATCCATACTCTTTGGAGGAGCTAGGGGGTGTTAATCCGGAAAATTAGAAAAATTGAGGTATTTTTAACTTAAGAAGGGGTGACCGGATCTTAGTGAAATTTGATATTTAGAAGGAATTCATGTCTCAGAGCTCTCATTTCAAATCCTGACCAGATCTGTTGACATTGGGGGGAGTTGGAGAGGGAAATCGAAAATCTTAGAAAACGCTTAGAGTGGAGGAATCGGAATGAAGCTTGGCGGATAGAATAAGCAAATGTTGTAGATACGTGATTGACGTAACCGTACTGGATTCACACTCTTTGGGGGATTTGGGGGGAGGGGTTCAGTGCTTTGGCGAGTTTGATGCTTCTGGACAAGCTAGGACAATGAAAATTGGCAGGCGTGTCAGGGAGCTGAACAAATTGACTCGATAAAGTCGTTTTCCCAGATTCGACCATCTGGGGGCTAAAGGGAGAGGAAAAATTAGAAAAAATGAGGTAATTATAACATACGAGTGGGTGATCGGATCTTAATGAATTTAATATTTAGAAGGACATCGTGACTCAAAGCTCTTATTTTAAATCTCGACCGGCATTAAGCCTCTGATTTTCCTTTTAAATCAATCTATTGATTTTTAGAATTTTCTTAGAGCTCATACCATATGAGCTCTTGGCTCTTAGCTCTTCTGGCCTCGTCACAAGTGCCATATGAGCTCTTAGCTCTTGTTGTATTTTTGTTTTGTATTTTGTTTTTGTATTGTTTTGTAAAAAAAAGTATTTGTTTTTGGTGTGCCGAAACCAAAATAGGAATGAGCGATTTAAAACGATAAACGGGTAGAAAAATTAGAAGAGTGTGACAAAATTGGCTCACTATTAAATTAGAAGTCTAGAGATAATCATAGTTTCTTCTTCGGCATTCGCATGAGCCTTAGGCTAACACATGTTTAAATAAAAAAAAAACAAGTTTTTTAAATGCAAGAAAGGAGCAACATTAAAACCTAAAACAAACAGGAATTATTCAAAT
Organism: Artemia franciscana; assembly: GCF_032884065.1. NCBI lineage: Eukaryota > Metazoa > Arthropoda > Branchiopoda > Anostraca > Artemiidae > Artemia > Artemia franciscana. Next base: position 5,456,516 of record NC_088876.1, read on the forward strand.
AAATAAAAAAAAGCGGATTTTAAATAAAAAAACAATTTTTTTAAAATGAAAGTAAGGAGCGACATTAAAACGTAAAACGAACAGAAATTACTCCGTATATGAAAGGGGCTTTTCTTCCTCAACGCGTCCCTCTGTACGCTAAAGTTTGACTCTTTTTCTTAGCTCTACTTTTTAAAAAAGGAAAAAACTTTAGCGTAAAGAGTCGGGCGTTGAGGAAGAAAAGCCCCTTTCATATAGGGACTAATTTCTGTTCGTTTTAAGTTTTAATGTCGCTCCTTACTTTCATTTAAAAAAGCTTGTTTTTTTATTTAATTTCTGGACGTTTTTTAATTCATGCATATTTTGGTCTTGGCTCTCCGCATATAAATAATTATAACGAAATTTGCATATTAATTTTCTTTTTGGCTAAATGGCTTTCTCATAGTTTTAATCGGAAGATTTTGAGAAAAAAGGAGAGAGGGAGGAAGCCTAGCTGCCCTCTAATTTTTTGATTACTTAAAAAGGCAACTAGAACTTTTAATTGTTTTACGAACATTTTCATTAGTAAAAAAATATTCGTAATTTACGAATTAACTTACGTAACGAACTTCTATGTTCGTATATTCTTATTGCGTAGGCCTATATGAAGGAGTTTACCCCTTGTCGATACCTCGCTCTTTACACTAAAGCTTAAATTCTGTCCCAATTCCTAAAGAATGACCCTTGAATCACAAAGTACGTAGAATAAATAGCTGAAATTACTAAAAATACTGTACCTTCTAGTTTATTTTAATAAAAATAAAATATCAAAAATTACAGAACTAGTATTACAGTTTACTAGTACTACTAGTATTACAATATTTTAATTTTTGATATTTTATTTTTATTAAAATAAAGTAGAAGGTACAGTTAGCAGTAAGTATAAGCAAATTGAATCCGAAGTTTTTCAAACATCTTCATTACCATTCCTTGAAAATAATTAAATAAAAAAAAAAGTTTTTTCAACTGACAGTAAGGAGCGACATTAAAACTTAAAACGAATAGAAATTACTTCGTATATGAAAGGGGCTGCTTCCTCATCAACGCCCCGCTCTTTACGCTAAAGTTTGACTCTTTCTCTCAACTCTTCTTTTTAAAACAGTAAAAAACTTTAGCGTAAAGAGCGGGGTGTTGAGGAGGAAGCAGCCAATTTCATATACGAAGTAATTTCTGTTCGTTTTAAGTTTGAATGTCGCTCCTTACTTTCAGTTGAAAAAACTTGTTTTTTTATTTAATTTCTGAACGTTTTTGAATCAATGCATGTTTTGATTTTGGCTCTCCGCAGAGGAATAATTAAAACGAAATTTGCATATTTTTTTTTTTGGCTAAATGGCTTTGAGAAAAAAAGAGCAGAGGAGGAAGCCTAGTTGCCCTCCAATTTTTTGGTTAATTAAAAAGGCAACTAGAACTTTAAATTTTTTACGAATCTTTTTATTAGTAAAAGATATATGTAACTTATAAATTAGCTTACGTAAAGAATTTTTTATTCTCATGTTTTTATTACACATATGAGAGGGTTCGCCCCCCTCGTCAGTACCTCTCTCTTTACACTAAATCTTAAATTTTGTCCCACTTCATTAAGAATGACCCCTGAATCACAAAAGCCGTAGAATAAATAGTTGACATTACTAAAAATACTTTAGCGTAAAGAGCGAGGTATTAGGAGGAGGTGAGCCCCTTATATGGGTAATAATTTCTGTTCGTTTTAAGTTTTAATGCTGCTCCTTACTTCCAGCTGAAAAAAACTTTTTCATATTTATTTTTTCATTGTTTTTTTTTTTTTAAATGCTAGTAAATCCTGCGCTCCCTTCATGGAAATTTTCTTCCCCCATGACAAATTCCTCGATGGAAAGTTCCCCAGTATATCCCCCTCTTCTCAACCCCTCCCTCAACCAAAAAATCCTCCTGAAAACGCCTGTACACTTCCCAATATCCATTACTATATGTAAGCACTGGTCAAAGTTTGTAACTTGTAGCCCCTCCCAAGGGGACTGTGGAGGAGTAAGTCGTCTCCAAAGACATAGTTATAAGGTTTTTCGACTACGCTGAATAAAATGACTATCTCAGAATTTTGATCCGTTGACTTTGGGAAAATAATTAGCGTGGGATGGGGCCTAGGTGCCCTCAAATTATTTTGGTCACTTAAAAAGGGCACTAGAACTTTTCATTTCCGTTAGAATGAGCTCTCTCGCAACATTCTAGGACAACTGGGTCGATACGATCACCCATGGGAAAAAAACACACACATCCGTGATCTGCCTTCTGGCAAAAAATACAAAATTCCACATTTTTGTAGATAGGAGCTTGAAACTTCTACAGTAGGGTTATCTGATACACTGAATCTGATGGTGTGATTTTCTTTAAGATTCTATGACCTTTAGGGGGTGTTTTCCCCTATTTTCTAAAATAACGCAAATTTTCTCGTAACTTTTGATGGGTAAGACTAAACTTGATGAAACTTATATATTTAAAATCAGCATTAAAATGCGATTCTTTTGATGTAGCTATTGGTATAAAAATTCCATTTTTTAGAGCTTTGGTTACTATTGAGCCGGGTCGCTCCTTACTACAGTTCGTTACCACGAACTGTTTGACAATGAGGCAAATCGGAGCCAATTTTCATAACAGGTCTAAACTATGAACTATGCCACTATGCGGTATTTTGGGGTTGACTCTAGCTGATCTTAAAGAGCCACACCACTGACCCCCGTTCCAAACCAAATAACTGGCCATGCCAGGAACTGAACCCGTGCCCTTCGGACAAGGTATTCTCAACCCAGCGCGCCAACCACTTAGTTTTCAGGCCATCATTTTAAATTTTGTCAAGAGAAGGAGTTATCTAAAAAATCCTGTGTCTCGAGGATGACACTTTCCGCCTCTGTTTCTGTAAGCTCGTGAAGAAGATGGGCCGTTAGCCCCTCTCATGGTTGATTAAATCACGATACAAAAAAAACACAGACAAATCAGCACGTATAGCCGAACATGGGACATTAAACATAATATATTAAGGGGGCAACACTGTGTGTCAGAAGTTATAGATGTAAAATTTTCATAAGCCTGTTATTTGACTCAGATTTTTTCAAAATCTATTTAGCTATTAACTACCTTCTGGGATGTTCAATTTCTTATCAGAAGTTGGCTCCTTTTTTCGTTTTACTTTTGGTATTTATTCTTGACCATTTTAATGGAGGTCCTTCCGAAATATCTGTTTTCTTTCATAATTCAATGGCAGAAAATTACTCTTGCTGCTGTTCCATCTTTTCGTTTTTTCAATTCATTTTCGTATTGGCTATTTCGCACGGAATGGATTGTAAGCTCTCCTCACTCACAAGTTTGATGATGAAAGTGACATTGGGTTTCATTGAATGATAAAAATGCTGGTGGCAGGCAACTATATGACAATTATTTGGGAATGGGAGGATGACAATTAGAAAATGTGATTATTGGCAAAGTACATAGAATCAAACTACGAGATATATTCACAAAAACATATAATTTTGGGAGGGAAACGCACCCAAAGTCCTCTTCCTTGCTTACTTTCCAGATATCCCCGAAAGACGTATTTTTGAGCTAATATACATGATGTTTTTTTGTAGGCGCCAGACTGTACCCAGATGATTCGTTCAGACTCTCGAAAAACTTAAAAAAATCTAAATGTGTTTTATTACTTCAGGGGGAGGGTTCAATCACAACTAGCCCTCCTGCCCCTTCCTGGATATGTTCTTAGGGGTGGGCTTCGATTACAAAAGTTTCAGAAAGTCTGTTAAAAGCCAAGTCTTAAGTTTACAAAACATACAGGCATGCACATCAAAAGTTATGTAGTGTGACCCTGGAAAGACGGGGGAGGGGGATTACAAAGCAAAAAAACAGGTAAGTTAAATCCCAACACGGATAATTATGGTAAAAACGTAAAAATTCTGGAGTGTCGCAAGAATAGAAAAATCTATCAAGGATAAAAAGGAATCCCTAAAACTAGTGACACATCTCTTAAAATGGCAACCCTGTATACCATCCACTGCAATACAGATTTAAGTAATCGGGCTATAACCAAATGAGGCCTATGTAAACACGTCAAAAAATAAGAAATATCCCAGATGCGTTACATCACTACTTCATGTTTTTTTCCTATTTAGAATACAATAGAGTCTTTGTTATTCCATAAGCCTCAAGGAGAAACATAAAGAGTTTTTTTTTTTCATACCGATAAAAAAACCTGACTTTATATAATGATTAGTGTTGCCGCCACTGTTCCTACCACGACAAATTCAGCTCAGTTTCTTCTACCTCGACTACTAGTAATTCGTTACTACTACTAACTAATAATATTTGACAACATTAAAAAGACTTATTGAAGTACCAAGGGCATTAAAATAATTAGAAGAAAATATAGGCCCCTGGCCTCATATTAGATTAATTCATACCTACAAATTGCTATTTTCAAATGTTTTTCTTAAAGCTGTTTCAAAATTATAAAGTCTATAGGGAAGTACCAAATTGTCGTCAGTCTTGCCACATTGATTCGTAAGAATAATACTCAAAACTAACCGATTTTCGTCCGTAAAAATTCAAACATTGACAATCTAATGATTCTCAAGGCCAACAACACTCTCAAATGACTTATATTTTTGACATACATGTCATTTGACAAATGAAATACATGACATATTTTTTGATTTTTCTTTTTTATTTGGTACTCTGCTTTTTTCTCATTTTATAATAAGCTGGCATATAATATATATATGTATATATATATATATATATATATATATATATATATATATATATATATATATATATATATATATATATATATATATATATATATATATATATATATATATATATATATATATATATATATATATATATATATATATATATATATATATATATATATATATATATATATATATATATATATAGATGTAAGGAGTTGTACAAAAAATATCCTTAAATTAACAGACAAACAGGAACTATAGCAAAAAATAAAGTTAAAATTAAAACGATAAGAAAGACACGATTAAGCTTGATGACCCCCCCCCCAACCCCTCTTCCTTAAATTCTTTTTCATGTTGTTACATTAGCAACAGCCGATATATAGATTTGCTAGTTTAATGTGATATCAATTTTTATCTAAGTTTTCTTTCGTTTAAACTGATTTATTTCGAATGTATAAAGATTAATTTGCTAAATAAAACTTTCAATTAGTCAACTTATTTAATTTTTAGCGAAACACAAATGCCACTTTGGTACAGCGTGGGGGGGGTGATTTAGAGGGGTTTTAACAACTATTAACTTACTGTAAATATTCACTAGTCTCAATTATGGTAAGAATGGAGGTTTGGACCGAGAGCAAAAAGGAAGTTAGTAAGCGAAATTGTAAAACGAGAATCCCCAAGTCAAATACACCCGCTTGCTATAGAACTCAGCCCCTTTTTAGCTAATAATGTAGTAATCAAATCTATCAGTCATCAAACCACAAAACATTTCATATGCATATCACGTATTCTAGAAAAAATTGCGCTATGACTGATGAGATTTTCGACGTTTTTTAATAGCAGGTGCATATAAAAGAAAGGCTAGGGTTTGCTTAATAAAAGGGTCTTTATAAGCTATGTTGTAGACAACAGTGGAATCGTTATGGACATGGAGGGATTTCATTCTCCCTAGTGTTTTCCATTAGCAGGCTGAAAAAAATCCGTAGGATTAAGGAGCGGAGGCCAGGGGGAATTTTTTTTCGGGGAGGGGGACTAAAAAACTTTAAAAAATGCATCAAATTTATTTTATATCCATATCTGTTGCATTTTTAAGAGTTGAAGACAGATTTTTGTAGGGGGGGGGATTCAAACCCAACTCCCCTGTATTTCGCCTTGCGGCTGATTTACCGACAGAAAAAAATGGAACGCTGCGTTCGACACCGTGACCCTGAGATATGGTGACTTATGCTCTTTTTACAGAGCTTTCTAGGCTTTTTGGTTGGTTTTACATCTTCAATTTATTTTTATACGATAATAATCAGTTTTCTCTAGTTATGGATATTTACCAATTATATGAGGAAAAAATACAATTACCAACAAGTAAGGGTGCATCCAGGATTTTTGTTCGGGGAGGCGCGCAAATTAAAAAACGATACTCATGTATTATATAATACACACTCGAGAAGTAAAGTTTGGTTAATGATAATGAAATATAAAGAAATACAATGAGAATATACTACTTTATTAGCAAAATTGTGAGAACTACAACAAAGAATTGTGAAAGGGGGGGGGGGCGCCCAGAGCGCATTCTATTAAATACATAACCTAAACTAGCCTAATCTAACCAAAATACCAACTAAATATTTAATTAAGATATAGCTACAATGTATTTTTCCAGTAAGCCGAATCTAATTGTCTGGTATATCCACCATGAAAACCTGGTAATGTCTCATAAACCGCGATACAAGTTCTCGAGTGTGTATTTTATAATACACAAGTATCTAAAAAACTTCCAAAAACACATAAGAAATTTGTTTACATACATTTTGTTAGGGTTTTACGAATCAGTCAAAACATCAGGGTGGATGGGTGCTCAAACCCCGTAACCTCCCAGGATACAGCTTTGCCGACAGGAATTTCAATCGTTCGTCTGCTTATAAAAGTTGCTCCATTTTTAATTTTCATTACTCTTAAAGAAGTAAAGAATCTATGCTCTGACTAGCCAGAAAAGCAAAACAAAAGCTATTTCATGACCATGCAAAAAATGAGCAATAGATTTTGTAATTGCATACCATGTTTCTTCTTCTTTTTTAAATTCAAATTCTCTTGTAACTGTAATTTTCACACAGGAGCTGGCGATGCGTTGCGGGTTTTGATTATAGTTGAAATCTAATACAAAAGTAATCAAAACATACTGAGGAATGTTGAAGGCAGAAATAGAACTAATGACAGGCATAGACGTACTGGGCCAAAACGAGAAAAAGGGAGTCTAAAGCTATGCCCAAAATTTGCACCTGTCCATACCCGTCTCAACCTTGGAAAAAAAAACTTTTTTTGCTTGATTTAGGCTTGAGTTTGCTTTTATTTGGATGTTAGTTTCAATACAACAATTCCAATGATTTGGGAAGAGTTTTGATCCACCTAGAATTCTCTCCGAAATAAAGACACATAATTCCAAATTTTGTAAAACTTCCTGAATTAGCCGAATTTGAGAGGTTTCAAACAATTTGCTTGGACCCTGTGTGTGCTTTGGATCTATTCTTGAAAATTTGCCTTTCTAACACAAAGTGTAAGTTCATCGAAAGGCACTTCCCTTTTGAGGACGAAGAGGTGGGAATAGATGCTTCAAAACACCTTCCCAAGTCATTGTTCAGGTTTTGCAAACTTAACTCCACTATTTTACAAGATAGAAAAAAGCCCACATTAAGAATTTAACCCTAAGTTTCTCAGCCACCTGGAATTGCGCCTGGAAGACAATAACATAATGACTCGAGAAATCCACCAAACTTCACTCATATAGTAAAGTTCAGACAACTTTTGAATGCAACTTAATTTAAATTGAGCCTACCTGTTAAATACATGCTTGTTTTCCTCCAGGCTTAGGCGAATTGTCATGCGCGTTACTTGTTAGATGCTATCCATTAAAAAAAAAGGTAAAGAATGCGGCATTGGACTTTACAGTCCCTACCAACTGTGCTGATCTCCGTTTCTTGGCCCTTCATAAGAAGTGGAATGCGGGGCTGGGGCCCAACCATCCTGTTCTTTCGCACACCTTTCCTGTTTACCTTCCCCAGATTTGTCCAGGTATCCATTTAGAGCTGGGTCGACTCTGGCTGAGCTTACAGAGTCACACCACTGACCCCCGTTTCAAACCAAATAATTAAGTACACTAGGATTCGAACCCTTGCCCTCTCAGACAAAGGATCTTAAATCCAGCGCATCAATCCACTTGGCTAGGATGGCCATGCTATCCATAACTATCTTTAAGGATGAAACCTATTTTCTAGGGTTTCCACATCCCTTGAATTTGATTGTACAATTTTCACCAAGACCGTGCTCCTTTCAAGATTCCCCCCCCCCCACTGTTTGTAACAAGTGTAATACACTTGTTACAAACCTCTGCTGTTAAAATTTTTGATTTATATTTTTTCTAATGGAGCATAAGTTCCATTAATGTAATAATTATGGTGGTTTATCAGCAAGCATTAATACATAATTCTAACCAATGAATGGTCAACCTTGGAATTAGCATAAAACTAAGACTTAATTAATATTTTAAAAAAATCAGAACTTACTTAACACTACAGAATGTAAGGCAGTACTAAGCGGTCTCAGTTTTTATGACACTTTGTATTAACCAAGTGACATATAGCAATCGCAAATTCTGTCGGTCTGTCTTTCTATTGGTCCCGGTTTTGCTACTTTAGGCACTTCCAAGTAAGCTAGGATCGATGAAATTTGGCAGGCGTATCAGGGACCAGACGAGATTAAATTAGAAATAGTCGTTTTCCCGATTTGACCATCTGGGGGGAGTGGGGGGCGGTTAATTCGGAAAAAATAGAAAAAATGAAGTATTTTTAACTTACGAACGGTTGATCAGATCTTAATGAAATTTGATGTTTAGAAGGATATCGTGTCTCAGAGCTCTTATTTTAAATCCCGACCGCATCTGGTGACATTGGGGGGGGGGGGGGGTTGGAGCTGGGAGGGGGAAACCTAAAATCTTGAAAAAAATTTAGAGTGGAGGGATCGGGATGAAACTTGGTGGGAAAAATAAGCACGAGTCTTAGATACATGATTGACATAACCGAAACGGATCCGCTCTCTTTGGGGTAGTTGAGGGGGGGGGGGGGGGGTAATTCTGAAAAATTAGAAAAAATGAAGTATTTTTAACTTACGAACGGGTGATCGGATCTCAATGAAATTTGATATTTAGAAGGATATCGTGTCTCAAAGCTCTTATTTTGAATCCCGACCAGATCTGGTGACATTGGGGGGAGTTTGGGGGAGGGGCCTAAAATCATGGAAAACGCTTAGATTGGAGGGATCAGGATGAAACTTGGTGGGAAAAATAAGCAGAAGTCTTAGATACGTGATTGACATAATTAGAACGGATCCGCTCTAAAAAAAAAAAAAAACTCTAAAAAATGGAATTTTGATACCAATGGCTACATAAAAAAAATCGCATTTTAATGCTGATTTCAAATATATAACTTTCATCGAGATTAGTCTGACTTATCAAGAGTTATGAGCCAGAGAAAATTTGCCTCATTTTAGAAAATAGGGGAAAACACCCCCTAAAAGTCATACAATCTTAAGGAAAATCACACCACCAGATTTAGCGTATCAGAGAACCTTATTGTAGAAGTTTCAAGCTCCTATCTACAAAAATGTGGAATTTCGCATTTTTTGCCAGAAGACAAATCACGGATGCGTGTTTATTTTTTTTATTTTTTTATTTTTCGAGGGGTGATCGTATCGACCCAGTCGTCCTAGAATGTCGCAGGAGGGCTCATTCTAACGGAAATTAAAAGTTCTAGTACCCTTTATAAGTGACCAAAAAAATTGGAGAGCACCTAGGCCCCCTCCCACGCTCATTTTTTCCCAAAAGTCACCGGATCAAAATTCTGAGATAGCCATTTTATTCACCATAGTCAAAAAACCTAATAACTATGTCTTTGGGGACGACTTACTACCCCGCAGTCTCCCTGGGAGGGGTTGCAAGTTACAAACTTTGACCTGTGTTTACATATAGTAATGATTACTGGGAAATGTACGGACGTTTTCAGGGGGATTTCTTTTTGGTTTGGGAGGGAGAGTTGATGTGGGGGGGGGGGAGTTACGCGGGAGGATCTTTCCATGGAAAAACTTCTCATGGGGGAAGAAACTTTCAATGAAGGGGGCGCAGGATTTTTTTTGCATTATTTAAAAAAACAAGGAAAAAATAAAATAAAAAATAAAATATGAGAAATTTTTTCTACTGAAAGTGAGGAGCAGCATTAAAACTTAAAACGAGGAGAAATCATTGCGCATATCAGGGGTTTACCTCCTCGTAATACCTCGCTCTTTACGCAAAGTATTTTTAGTAATTTCAGCTATTTATTTTACGGACTTTGTGATTCAAGGGTCATTCTTTAGGAATTGGGACAGAATTTAAGCTTTAGTGTAAAGAGTGAGGTATCGACGAGGGGTAAACTCCTTCATATAGGCCTAAGCGATAAGAATATACGAACATAGAAGTTCGTTACGTAAGTTAATTCGTAAATTACGAATATTTTTTTACTAATGAAAATGTTCGTAAAACAATTAAAAGTTCTAGTTGCCTTTTTAAGTAATCAAAAAATTAGAGGGCAGCTAGGCTTCCTCCCTCTCTCCTTTTTTCTCAAAATCTTCCGATTAAAACTATGAGAAAGCCATTTAGACAAAAAGAAAATTAATATGCAAATTTCGTTATAATTATTTATATGCGGAGAGCCAAGACCAAAATATGCATGAATTAAAAAACGTCCAGAAATTAAATAAAAAAACAAGCTTTTTTAAATGAAAGTAAGGAGCGACATTAAAACTTAAAACGAACAGAAATTACTCCCTATATGAAAGGGGCTTTTCTTCCTCAACGCCCGGCTCTTTACGCTAAAGTTTTTTCCTTTTTTTAAAAAGTAGAGCTAAGAAAAAGAGTCAAACTTTAGCGTACAGAGGGACGCGTTGAGGAAGAAAATCCCCTTTCATATACGGAGTAATTTCTGTTCGTTTTAAGTTTTAATGTCGCTCCTTACTTTCATTTTAAAAAACTTGTTTTTTTTATTTATTTGAATAATTCCTGTTTGTTTTAGGTTTTAACTTTAGCGTACAGAGGGACGCGTTGAGGAAGAAAAGCCCCTTTCATATACGGAGTAATTTCTGTTCGTTTTAAGTTTTAATGTCGCTCCTTTCTCGCATTTAAAAAACTTTTTTTTTTTATTTAAACATGTGTTAGCCTAAGGCTCATGCGAATGCCGAAAAAGAAACTATGATTATCTCTAGACTTCTAATTTAATAGTAAACCAATTTTGTCACACTCTTCTAATTTTTCTACCCGTTTATCGTTTTAAATCGCTCATTCCTATCTTGGTTTCGGCACACCAAAAACAAATACTTTTTTTTACAAAACAATACAAAAACAAAATACGAAACAAAAATACAACAAGAGCTAAGAGCTCATATGGCACTTGTGATGAGGCCAGAAGAGCTAAGAGCCAAGAGCTCATAAGGTATAAGGTCTAAGAAATTTCTAAAAATCAATAGATTGATTTAAAAGGAAAATCAGAGGCTTAATGCCGGTCGAGATTTAAAATAAGAGCTCTGAGTCACGATGTCCTTCTAAATATCAAAATTCATTAAGATCCGATCACCCACTCGTAAGTTATAATTACCTCATTTTTTCTAATTTTTCCTCTCCCTTTAGCCCCCAGATGGTCGAATCTGGGAAAACGACTTTATCGAGTCAATTTGTTCAGCTCCCTGACACGCCTACCAATTTTCATCGTCCTAGCTTGTCCAGAAGCATCAAACTCGCCAAAGCACTGAACCCCTCCCCCCAAATCCCCCAAAGAGCGCGAATCCAGTACGGTTACGTCAATCACGTATCTACAACATTTGCTTATTCTATCCACCAAGCTTCATTCCGATTCCTCCACTCTAAGCGTTTTCCAAAATTTTTTATTTCCCTCTCCAACTCCCCCCAATGTCAACAGATCTGGTCAGGATTTGAAATAAGAGCTCTGAGACATGAATTCCTTCTAAATATCAAATTTCACTAAGATCCGGTCACCCGTTCTTAAGTTAAAAATACCTCAATTTTTCTAATTTTCCAAATTAACACCCCCTAGCTCCTCCAAAGAGAATGGATCCGTTCCAATTATGTCAATCATGTATCTAGAACTTGTGCTTATTCTTCCCATCAAATTTCATCCCAATCTCTCCACTCTAAGCGTTTTCCAAGATTTCTTTTTCCCTCCTCCAACCCCCTATGTCCCCAGATCCAATTCGAGTCGAAAATGGAACATCTGAGACATAAGATTATTCTATATATAAAGTTTCATTAAGATCCGATCACCCATTCGTAAGATAAAAGTATCCCAATTTTAACGTTTTTCAAGAATTCCGGTTTCCCCCTCCAACTCCCTCCAATGACACAGGATCTGGTCGGAATTTAAAATAAGAGCTTTAAAGCACAAGATCCTTCTAAATATTAAATTTCATTAAGATCTGATCAGGATTGATATAGGTCTATAATTTAAAATTTCTAGCTTAGAACCACCTTTGTGAAGGGGGATTACTTTTGCCCTTTTAAGCGCATCAGGGAATATACCGGTTTGGAGGGAAAAATTGGTTATATGGACAAGAAATGGCATTAAGTAACTCATCACCGACTTAAAAGTTTTCAGATTAATGCCATCTGTTCCTGCTGAATTCGATTTGATTGTTTGTCACAACCTTCAGAATTTCATCTCCAGTAAAAAGCTGAAATTCAATTTCATTTCTAATTCCTCTATTATCCACAAATTCATCTTTCAATAAGTCGTTATTAAAGTTCACTAACCCATGCGCCTGTACATTTTGCCCAACACTTGAAAAAAACTCAGCAAATTTATTCATGATACCTATTTCATCATTAACAAGTTCTCCTTGAATCAGTAGCGAATTAGGTGGAGCTTCTTTCTTCTTTCCCGATAGGTCATTAATAACTCTTCAAATTCCTTTAATATTATCCTTATTTAAACTCGATTGGTTTGCAAAGTATTCTTTTTTAGCTTTTCTTCTCATCGAGTTTACTTTATTGCGTATTATTTTGAATTCTTCCAGTTTCTTGGCACATTCACTATTTAAATACTCCACATACGCTTGATTTCTTAAATCTGACACTTTAAGAATTTTAATAGTTATCCAGGGCTTCCTTGGCTCACGCTTACGTGGTTTCAAGAATTTCACTGGGCAAGTCTTATCATAAATTGGCTGTACGACCCCAATCATACGATCAAATGCACCAGAAGCGTCATCTTTCATATTCATAATATCACTAAAATCAATGGTACTCAATTCTTTGCCAAACCTCTGTAAATTCACTTTTTTAACGACCTAGTCTTCACTTTTTGTATTTTATTTCTTTTTATTCGGCCAAAAGATACCGCTCCAACAACTGGGAAATGGTCCGAACAAGGGTTTAGAACCATATCGACATAACTACGGTCCAAATACTTAGAACCAACAAAAATATTATCAATGAGAGTGGCTGAATGACCCGTAACACGTGTTGGAATATTCACTAGGGGAAAAAGATCATGATCAACCATTAAATTAAAAAAAATCAAAATTCACTCCATTCAATGTAAGCAGATCAAAGTTGAAATCACCCATATAAATAAAATCTAAACCTGTCCGAGACACCACACGCGCAAGGTGATCAAACCCACGTTCAAATTCCTCCCAGCTAACACTTGGTGGTTTATACACAACACTAATCAAAAATTTACTACTTCCCATATCTAATTCCAGACTAAGACTTTCCAACTTACCCTCTATCCAATCATCAATATCATTTCTTACTTGGTATGTCAACGACTTAGAAATCAAACACGCAATTCCCCCTCTATAAAGTGACGTCCGGTTTTTAATCTCCAAATTATAATCTGGAAAAGAGTACAATGAGAAAGAGTGTTCTTGACTTAAAAAACTTTCACATATACCAATAAACTAACTTTACCTTGAGAATCACAGAGAAATTGCAACACATCCTCATAACACGTGGTTAGGTGGCGGTTCCAGGCACATAAACTCAGTAAATCGGCTTCCGTGGGGTTTAACTGCGAACATTGAACATAAGCATTGTTTCTCAATTATTTAAATCTAACTTGGTCAAACAGTTCGTGGTAACGAACTGTAGTAAGGAGTGACCCGGCTCAATAGTAAACGAAACTCTAAAAAACGGAATTTTGATGCTAAAATATGCATCAAAAAATCATATTTTCATGCTGATTTTATATATTTAAATTTCATCAAATTTATTCTTTGTCATCGAAAGTTACGAGCCTGAGAAAATTTGCCTTATTTTGGAAATTAGGGGGAAACACCCTTAAAAGTCATAGAATCTTAACGAAAATCACACCATCGCATTCAGCGTATGAGAGAACCCTATAGCAAAAATTTCAAAGACCTATCTACAAAAACGTGGAATTTTGTATTTCTTACCAGAAGACAGATCACGGGTGCGTGTTTATTTATTTATTTTTTTTCCAGGGGTCATCGTATCGACCAAGTGGTCCTACAATTTTGCAAGAGGGAAATGAAAAGTTCATTCTAACGGAAATGAACCAACCAAAAAAGTGACCAAAATATTGGAGGGCACCTAGGCCCCCTCCCACAATCATTTTTTCTCAAAGTCAACGGATCAAAATTTTGAGATAGCCATTTTGTTCCGCATAGTCGAAAACCATAATAACTATGTATTTGGGGATGACTTACTCCCCCACAGCTCCTGGGGGAGGGGCTGCTAGTTACAAACTTTGACCAGTGTTCACATACAGTAATGGTTATTGAGAAGTGTACAGACGTTTTCATGGGGGATTTTTTTGGTTTGGGGGTGGGGTTGAGGGGAGGGGACTATGTGGGAGGATCTTTCCTTGGAGGGATATGTCATGGTGGAAGAGAAATTCAATGAAAAGGGCGCGGGATTTTCTAGCATTACTGTTAAAAAACAATGAAAAAATAAACATGAAAAAGTTTATTTTCAATTGAAAGTAAGGAGTAGCATTAAAACTTAAAATGATCAGAGATTATTATGCATATGAGGGGTTTTAAAAATACTTAAGCATAAAGAGCGAGGTGTTTAGGAGGAGATAAATACCTCGCTCTTTATGCTTAAGTATTTTTAGTAATTTTTACTATTTATTCTGCGGCCTTTCTGATTCAGGGGTCATTCTTAAAGAATTGGGACAAAACTTAAGATTGAGCGTAAAGAGTGAAGTATTAACGAGGGGACAAACCCCCTCATATACATAATAAAAATATAAGAATATAAAAGATAGGTGTATGTTTTACTAATAAAAACGTTCGTTAAAAATTAAAAGTTCTAGCTGCCTTTTTAAGTAACCGTAAAATTGGAAGGCAACTAAGCCTCCTTCCCCACCCCTTATTTCTCAAAATCGTCTGATCAAAACTAAGAGAAAGCCATTTAGCCAAAAAAAGAATTAATATGCAAATTTCATTTTAATAATTTATGCGCGGAAAGCCAAAATCAAACATGCATTAATTCAAAAATGTTCAGAAATTAAATAAAAAAAAACTAGTTTTTTTTAACTAAAAGTAAGGAGTGACATTAAAACTTAAAACGAACAGAAATTACTCCGTATATGAAATGGGTTGTCCCCTCCGCAATCCCTCGCTCTTTACGCTAAAATTTGACTCTTTGCCACAGTTCTACTTTTTAAAACAATTAAAAACTTTAGTATAAAGAGGGAAGCGTTGAGGAGGGGACAACCCATTTCATATACGGAGTAATTTCTGTTTGTTTTAAGTTTTAATGTCGCTCCTTACTTTCAGTTTAAAAAAAACTGTTTTTTTTTTATTTAATTCATACAAGGTTGCTTTTTATTGTTTTTATTTAATTCATTGCAATCAGTTGCTATTTATGCCGACAAAACCTGTCCAACGAGAAAAGGTCGGCTCATTAAATCATCAATTAATAGACGCAGCGAGAGTAAATGAAATCTCGAACCAAAACAAATCTCTCTAAATACAAAAAAAAATAGCAGGAAAGAAAAAATACACATAAAAGCAAAAAAAAGAAAAGAAGAAAATACAAGCAGAAAACATTAAAACAAAATAAACAAATGCCAAAAACACTAATCATAGCATATGAGACTAAATACAGTCGGTAATAGAACGGATTTTCTTGACTGCTGACCCTACACTAGGCTTTGCCAAAATCTGACCAAACATTTCGCTGACCATACTTGTCTTTCGCTGCGTTCAAAATGTCCCGGCGACGTTTTGTTAGAGACTCCGATACAAAAACACCAGTTGAACCAAGTCTAGCTTTTGCTTTAAACAATCTTTGGACTTCATCTTTGCCAGAAAATTTAACGACAATCGGAGCAACTCTAATAGAACTTTCTTCATGCTGTGTAGTCGGATTATTCACTCGGAGACGGTATACATTAATCAAATCAGAAGATGAGAGGTCTGTCACAGACATTTGGCTATTTATAATGCGAGTCATTGCCGTAGGAGTGTCTACACCAGGCAACACTTTACCCCATGAAATACAAGACTATCAAGCAAGGACCCTTGATCATAATGATCAAGCTTTTTTTCTATTCGACTAATTCTCTCCTCTAAATTTTCAGTTTATCAGACTACTTAGAGCCTGCTCAATTTTTGCAAACTTTGGGTTAAACTCGAGCGTGACTGAATCATAAACCTGGCTGACTATCAGTTCAGTAGCCTCTTTCAGTGACCTTCGGTCATTGAACTTTTCAGTCACTTTCTTTGTAATATTTTCCAGTAGTTCACTTTTTGTCTTCTCCAGCTGGGCTTCAGTTGCAACTAATTTGTCGTAAATTGGGGCGATACTTGAAGAAACTGAGTTAGACCCTAATTTATCAATTGCTTTCAGGGCCAAGAAAGTCTTAGAAAGAGTTTCATAATTTTCAGGGGTATTATCAAGTTCCACGATTACTTTTTTAATAGCATGTGCGGATGAATCTATCGTTTTAGGGTTGTATTCTTGAAGATTCGCATCTATTAACCTAAATTCATCGTGACTACCGTAACAAAAGACCAGATAAGTGGGCTTTCCGCGCGAATCCTTTCCTATTTGCATAATTCTCACAGGCCATATGGGGTAGTTCTTGAATTTAGCTAGCGCAACATCAAACTGCTTGAAACGCTGCATCATTAACAGTATCTTATTTTTAGAAGTCAATAAACATAGCAAAAAGACTTATCTTTAAGTGAGGACCGAGCTTCACTATTGCATCCAAGCTGTGTAAAGTCGGCCTAAAAGAGTTTCCTGCGTATCACTGAGTAGTGCACTTTTACAAAGAGGGCCTGCAATTTGCCAATTCCACAATAAATAATCCTCCAAAAAATTTCAGTCCCAATTCGCAAGACTTGTTTCAGTAATTGCAAGTTACTTCGTAACAACACATTTAATTCAAAGCAGTAGCTAGCTCAGATCATGAACAATGTTAAAAGATAATCCGATTAGTTTATATGTTGTAACCTTGAAAACTAGTTCAGAATTGAACTAGTTTTCAAGAGGCCCCATCCATAGCCCTGGACAGGCTACTTGAAGAAGACTGACTGCGCTGTCAACCACTTCCCTCTACGCTGGCGACCCTACTGAGCAAGAACGTTAAGTAAGAGCTACTTATCGCCATGAAAGACTAACCAAAACGCTGTTGGTTTTTTCTTCTTCATTGAAAAAAAAAAAAATCAATTTCATCTCCACTTTGAGGTCGTAAATTATCGTACTTCCATCTTCACTTTGCGTTTCGAACTGCGTTCATAGTTCGCATTTACCCATCAATCAAGATTACTTTTATTAAGCTATCGTGACCCTAGCATCAGTCAGATTGCATTCATTAACAATAATCGCATGTTAGCAGGTAGACTAATTTATTATCTTTTTGATTCTATTTCGGTGAGTTTCTAGTCCCTCGCAAAGGAATCAATTTTTGGATCAAAAATCAAATTTAGCAATATTTTCATTAAATTTTAGCGCAAAACCTTTTTAAGCTTATAATTAATATTTTGGAACAATGGAAAAATATTATATAGACTTTTTTACTTTCGTTTTGTGCATAGGGTTCTTACAGTATATCAATAAAAGAGGAACAATCGTTTGAGTCATTCTTGTATAAGAACAGCGTAGGGACTTGTAATAATTAAGATCATACTTCACAGGATCATTTCTGTAGTATGATTGCTTAGGTTTCGCTGGGAAACCGACGCTTCCACAAACCACGATGATGAGTGGAAACGTCTACCTCTGAGCATGAAAAGGATCGGCTTTGGCTAATGTCTAAGCCTGGTCATTGAGGAATGTTCCTGGCTGATAATATAGTCAGCTGGGATGAGGTAGATGTAATCCGAGTGGTTGTGGAATTGTATGTATATCTATATATATAAAAATAAGTTGTCTGTCTGTGGATGTGTGGATGGATGTGTCAGGTGACGTCACCTGAAAAAACTGGATTAGGTGACGTCAAAACTAAAAACTAATAAAAAAAATAAAAAACTATAAAGGTAAAAACCAATAAAAAACTAAAAAAAAAACTGAAAAAACTAAAAAAAGGCAAAAACTACAAAAAAAAACTAAAAACTAATAAAAAAACTAAAAAAATGTAAAAAACTAAAAAAAAGGAAAAAACTGAAAAATAAGCTAAAATAAAGGTAAAAACCAATAAAAAACTAAAAAAAAAAGGAAAAAACTAATAAATGACGACACTCAAAGAGAAAGCGACCAGGACAAAAAACTAAAAAAAAAGGCAAAAAAACTAAAAACTAATAAAAAAAGCTAAAAAACTAAAAAAAGGTAAAAAACTAAAAAAACTAAAAACTAAAAAAAAACTAAAAAAGGTAAAAACTAAAAGAACTAAAAAAGAAAAAAATAAATGACGACACTCAAAGAGAAAGCGACCAGGACAAAAGGAATGTTCGATTAGCAATCAACAAAGCACCGGGACACAGGGAGTATAAATGACGACCAGGACACAAGTAAAAAAAAAAAATTAACAAAACTAAAAAGAAGGTAAAAACTACAAAAAAACTAAAAAGAAAAAAAAACTAAAAACTAATAAAAAAACTAAAAAATCTAAAAATCTAAATAAACTAAAAAAGAAAAAAAAAGGAAAAAAATAAAGGAGAAAAACAAAACTAAAAAACGAATGTATATACAGACCGGTACACCGGGATACAAATGACGACCGGGACACAGGGAATATAAATAACGACCGGGACACAGGGACACAACTACAACGGGGACACCGGGGGAAACAGGGGGATATAAATGACGACCGGGACAAAAAAACTAAAAAGAAATAAAAACTAAAAACTAATAAAAAAAACTAAAAAATCTAAAAATCTAAATAAGCTAAAAAAGAAAAAAAAAGGAAAAAAATAAAGGAGAAAAACAAAACTAAAAAACGAATGTATATACAGACCGGGACACCGGGATACAAATGATGACCGGGACCCGGGACACAGGGAATATAAATGACGACCGGGACACAGGGACACAACTACAACGGGGACACCGGGGGAAACAGGGGGATAACCTGACAATCTATTTATATGCAAAGACAATGGGACAGCAAAGAATGTTGTATATTCGCAAGTTTTACGTAGTTAAAACCATATATATATATATATCTATATTCACAGGTGGGACATAGGGACACAACTACAATGGCGCGTAACTATTATGGCGCGTAACGACTTATGCACGCAGGGGGGCTTGGGGGGGGGCGCGAAGCGCCCCCACTAACTAGGTGTTGGGGTGGCGCGAAGCGCCACCCCAACAGCTAGTTTAAAATAAAAATTAAAAATTTGAATTCAGTGTTCAAACGAAACCCAAACTTGGCAGCATATCACTATATCTCTCATTTCTATTTAAACTCAGCTCTCAACTAATAGGCAAGTATTCTGCACTCCTAGTAGTGTCTGGTTTTTACTCACTGGGGCTTGGTGTTGCACCTACAAGGGAGATTCTTGGTCTTATCTATTTACCACATCCCGCTTACTTCTTACTAGAACCTGCCTCCCGAACAAGTTTTGGGGAGTCTACAATGATGAGGAAAAACTAGCCACTAATGAGCCCGAAAATGGGTTAAAGAAGTCACCAGCGAACAAAAAAAAAACATATGTAGGGAAAAAACAGCTTTTTTGTCTTACATACCAGCTGTATAATACCACCAATACAACTTGTATTGGCGGTAAAAATGTCAGTAATAGAGAGACAGAACAAAGTAGAATCTAAAATATGTTTTAGAGTCTTAAGTCCGGTCTTCACCTCCCGAAACTTCTGGAGTCTGGGCTTCCAGATTATTCTTTGACGTCTTCTTCCTGTCATCTGGAATATGAACCGGTCCGAAAGTATATCAAAATAATCCGGAAAAAGGGGGCTTTTGAATTTTCAGGTTTCTGGAATTTTGGGGAATTCTGGAAAAAGATGAGGGGGGTTGTACCCCCCGGTCACCCGTTCAAAACTTATGCATGCCTCAATATTCCGGATTCCCCCTTCCTCCACTCCCCCACGACTATCGGACCGAGCAAAATTTTATTTAAAAGTCAGTTTGATCGGGTTCTTGATGCACCGATCCCTCCATTCTATCCGTTTTTCTCGATTTCCGGTCTCACCAAAACAGAACAAAATAACACACTTAGAAAAGTAAAATAATACACTTTGAACACAGTGACATAAAATTTAAACACATCGGCACTTTAAAAACAGATTTGTCCCTTTGAAAACAGATTTGATTTTGCTAGCTCTGGCCCACATCTTAAAAGCCATCCTCCTATATTGTGAAGCCGATTTTACCAGCACTCGAAATCTTTATTTTGATATAGACTAGGCTATTAGTCTGGCAAATACCAAATGTCTATAAGATCCATGAGAATAGTGTATTCAAATTTGTACGATAGCATTCTTGAACTGGCAACAGGTTAAGAACTGTTTTCAAGTTAAAACATGTTATTTTGGTAAAGAAACAGATAATAGAAGTATAAAAGCCGCCTACCCCCTAGGAGAGGTCAATGGCCTACTTCTTGGGTTGGACACGTGCAGGGATGTTTAACTGTCCAGTTCCAGTAAACTTAGTACTTACCCTTAAAAAAATCCTTTCGCGTAAGGTAAAGAACGTCCTTATTGTACACAAATTATCCAGTGAACCTGAACTGGTCAGATCAGATGAAGTTATAAACTGAGAATCAAATCAACCCTTTTTTGAACACAACAATGGTGAGTCACGGGACAAACTGCCGACAAATTGATTAATTAAGGTTCGCGGAAATGAAATTCCCTACGGACAATGAAGATATATTTTGCAGTTTGCCCGAAAATTGCAAAAGATCATAAACGTCAAGTTGGACAGAGCTCAAATCAACAGAAGTCGGGAGATTATATCGAATGAAGGTAAATATGAGAAGAAAAACCTGAATATCTCTAAAAACATGAGAAAAACTTGAGAACATGAGACAAAATTATTTCGCATGAGAAATCTTCCGAAAACATGAGATCTCATGGAAAAACATGAGAAGTGGAAGCCCTGTTTCAAATTGACGCCTATTGTGTCAAAATGACACAATTTTATGTTGTGTGACGCAATGACACATACAGACGAAATGATGTCATAATCGACGAGTAAGACACAT
Organism: Artemia franciscana; assembly: GCF_032884065.1. Classification (NCBI taxonomy): domain Eukaryota; kingdom Metazoa; phylum Arthropoda; class Branchiopoda; order Anostraca; family Artemiidae; genus Artemia; species Artemia franciscana. The sequence goes on from NC_088876.1 coordinate 5,477,923, forward strand.
TTTCAATAAACTATGACACATTTTTTCATCCTAGTCTTGATTTTTAAATGGTAATAAAAGAAAAGTAAAATCCCAATTTTCTACCTCTAGAAATGCTACAAATTAATGAAAGGGAATAGCGCTGCCTAACGGTGGCAGTAGTACACAAACAGTGCAGAATATAGGACAGATGCCATCACCGTATTTAAAATTTAAACCACGCGAAGAAAACAGCCATAGGAGGAAATTTCAAATTAAAATGCGCGCTGAATATCTGAGCTTAATTGGCTTCTTGATTGAGTATTTGATGTAGCCAACTGGTTCGTACTTAATAATAAAAGTAAACAGCATGCAGTTTACCAAAGCTATATGCACTCCCATCTTTTGGAGTACAGGAGGGGTATCTAACCTTGGACAAGATTACAAATTTCCAGAGACGTCTTTCCTTCAGAATAATCCATCTGGCTTAAAAAGGCACCAACAAATATGACAAAAATACTAGTTTGAAGCTGGTTGAATGGCTTACATATTGAGTAATTAAAATGCTTAGCCAATAATTCCAATTACGTATAGAGCCGATTACGATTACAACCTCATACATCATACAAAAAGTATATTTTCAATTTACTGTCGGAATTGATTGTCCCTAAAACTTTTATAAATGTAAACTTGCCTTGTTGGCCGCCCAGACACAAATTCATAGTGTGTAACATTAATTTAATCAAATGTTTCTATTTCTATCATGACACCACAAAAAGGTCAAGATCCCAAGATAATAGGATAAGGTTAAGTTTACTCCTTTTTGAACTGATTTAGAAAAGATTATATATTCAAAACTCTAAATAAAGATTTGACAATTAAATATGATAGCACTTGTAGCAAAAAAAAATATGACACATTTTGTTGACTCACTATGAAATCTGAGATGACACAAAAAGCACATTTTCGGAAAAAATATGACATGCTCCTTAAAAAAAATTTGGCAGCCCTGAAAATATATTAGGTTGCTATTGTAACTAGTCAAAATTACACGTGATCAAGATCGATTCTAAAGCACAGTAAAATTCAAATTTGATGCTCTGATAAAATCAGATATAGATCTGATACTGTTGAAACGGATGAAAATCTTTAAGTATATAAATTTGTTCTCTTTTTGATTATAAATAAGGTAGATAAATTGCCACAAAAGAAATCTATCCCGAGCACCATTAGGGCCAAATTCTTTATATTACAGTAACCGACCTAATAAGTAATATAAATGAACTGAAGCGGAGAATGCGCATGTTGCGGTAAAAGTTTTTGTTTTTACTGTAAGTCCAAGATTCTTTGAAAAAACATATTTCAAAAATAATTCTTTGCCTGGATGTCGGGATTGATTAATAATAGATTTTAGTATGTATTTTGCTGTGGTGTTCTTGCGCTGGGGTGGCCTCCTCTATGATCTCCTACCTTGTATGTTTTTTTTTTCTCTCGTATGTTTTTTTTTTGTCTTAGTTGTTTCTCTCTCCTGTAAAAATTATTAGTATGACGAAACGTTGTGTGTTTTTTTTTATGCATTTGTGCTGCCCAAGCCTTACGAGCTCTGCTCCCTGTTGGGGCATAATATTGTTTCTGTATATTTTTAATTTGAATTAATAAATATTGATTGATTGAATAAAAAGATTTGCTGCGTAGTACGCATATTTTGGCAATTGAAGCATCCTCGTTGCCGGTTAATATTATTGTCGTCTGGGAAGATGTAGATGTAATCAGAGTAGTTGTGGTAGTGTTTTGAAACCTAAAGTATTTTTGGTTGTCTTTCTTGGCAGTAAAGGCTATAATTGTTCGTTATTGTATTTTAAAGTAGTGTGAAATCCTAACAAAAATTATACTGGCGAAGGGGATGAAAAGTTCAAAAGAATTTAAATATTTAGTTTTTTTCTGATTAAAAATTAGGTAGATAAAATTGTTTAGATAACTTTATCACAAAAGTAGTTTGTCCCGAGCACCATTAAGGCCAATTTCGTCTATATTAAAAAAAAATGACCTAAACAGTAATATAAATGAACTTAAACGGAGAATGCGCATTTTGCAGTAAAAGTTTTTTTTTACTATCAATCCAACATTTGCTGTGTACCAAGCAAATTTAGGCAACTGAAGCATTTTCGTTTCCGATTAATATTATTGTCAGCTGGGAAGAGGTAGATATAATCTGAGTGGCTGTGGTATTGTGTCGAAACCTGAAGTATTTTTGGTTGTCTTTGTTGCCAACAAAGGCTATGACTGATCGTTAATGTAATAAATAGTAGTGTGAAATTCTATAGAAAATTAGACTGGTGAGGGTGATGAAAAGCTCAATAGCATTTAAATTTGTGGCTACTTAGATTAAACATCAGACAGAAACAATTGTATAGAGAAATTTATAACAAAAGAAGGTAGTCCTGAGCACCATCAGGACCAAATCCTGAGTATATAAAACGTGTGGAATGCGTTTAAACGTACATTTTCCCATCCAGTGGAAAATATAATTTTATCCCTTTACATTGAAAGAATTGACCTGAAAATTAATATAAATGAACTTAAACGGAGAATGCGCATGTTGTGGTAAAAGTTTTTCTTTATTTTTTTTACTGTAGTTTGGGTTATTGAAGCACTTAGTCCCATTTCATCTCTTGTGCATAGGTTTGTGATGGATGTATCGCAATATATTCCTAATGCACTTAACCAATAGTTTACATAATAAAATGTAGTTCTTAGTTTTTTTTTTATCAGTTCAAACATCTAGTTTCCCTTTTTTCCTTTGAACTCGAGAATTGGTTGAAAATTCAAGTTTTACTCTTAAATTTTCAAGAAGTACGACAGGTATAGACATAAGCAAGGTTATATTTTACACCATTTTGTTAGTCAGATATTCCTCTACTTTTCAGCTGAGTCAGATTTTTTGGGCCAAAAAGAAATTGTAGAATGTCGGAATGGTACCTTTCAGTTTTCAAATGAATCATTACCAAAATGTACTTATTTTTGATCTTTTTCCAGCTTATTTGTCTGCCGTAAAACAGCTAATGGATAATTACTGGTAAAAATAAACTTCTTTTTTCTGTTTTTTAGAGGCACGGCTAGTAAAGAGCTAAACGCCTTCAATGTTTTATTTTTGTCGCTTAGGAACCTCGTACGGAAGGCATGGTCGTATAAATTTCCGAGGGGGATCATTCAATTAGAAATCGGAAGTTCTAGTGCCTTTGTTAACAATCAAAAGTGATCGAAGGGAACCACCACCCCCTCTTCCACGCCTATTTTTCCCAAATGCACTAGATCACAATTTTGAGATATCTATACTTCCAGGGATGCCATGCCCCCCTAGCCTTGGGCCAAGGATTGTAATTTATACAATTTGTCCATTGTTTATATGAAGGATTTATCATTAGGAAAAGGGGAAATGTTGGATTCATGGTGTATCCGAAAAGGCCTTAAGGATAAACTTTTGAGAATGTTGAGGGATATGCTATGCTAAATCAAAATGCAGTACGTGCATCCAGTTTATCAAAAAAGAGGATCTGCAATATTTTAAAAACGGCGGTAGGCGTTGATTTGAAACTTTCATGACATGTTGAGGGGATGTTGAAAAGTGGTCAGAAAACAGCCAGCCCCTTCCCATGCCCATTTTAGCTCCCCTTCCTCCAAAATAAGTGATCTAAATTGTGAAATCGACAAAACTTCTAGTAGCTATAACTATGTAGATGACATTACCCATCACAGCTAGGAAGGGGGATGCGGAACAAAAAGTAACACACTGTTTGTGCTGGTTATCAAAACTCCATATAACCAATATCTAAGGAATAGCTGAGGGTATTAAGTTAAAATTTTAGGGGATGTTGGCAACTCCAATAGTTTGTTGTTACTGCTACTGCTGCTGCTATTTTGGCTGCAAATAAGACTTTTTGTGACTGTAACTGACTACTGACAACTTGCAGCCGCGACCTTTTGCAACTGCTACTACATCTTTTTGTGACTACTTTTACGGAATATTGAGGGGGACGTTGAACTTGGAAAATTTAATTTAAAAAATATCACTTTCCTAAAACATCACCCTTCGGAAAGTACCTCCCTCACCCACTGAAAATATTCCCCATCCTGCGGAAAATACATCCTGTAGAATACCCCCGCGGAAAATACCCCTCGCGGAAAAACTCCCAGGAAAATCCTTTGCGGAAAATAGGGTTTACCAAATTTCAGAATTTTAAATTTGAGTTGTTTTTTTTTTTAGTTTCGTTGGGAAATGCTAAGGGGAAAAAAGTGGAATTTTCACACCATAAGTATCTTAAACACTTCAAAAAAAACCTGCAAATTCATTTTCGTTGAAAAATTTTTCGTATGAACTTCTGCAATTTTTGACAATAGTGGGCGCCAAATTAAAAAAAAGGAGACAAAAATGTAGGCAAAAATCTTAAAATTAAGCTAAAAAATGGGTCGATACGATTACCCCTGGAAAAAAACAAAAAAAAACAACAAACAAACAAATAAATAAACACGCATCCGTGATCTGCCTTCTGGCAAAAAATACAAAGTTCCACATTTTTGTAGATATGAGCTTGAAACTTCTACCACAGGGTTCTCTGATACGCTGAATCTGATGGTGTGATTTTCGTTAAGATTCTATGACTTTTAGGGGGTGTTCCCCCTATTTTCTAAAATAAGGCAAATTTTCTCAGGCTCCTAACTTTTGATGGGTAAAACTAAACTTGATGAAACTTATATATTTAAAATCAGCATTAAAATTCAATTCTTTTGATGTAGCTATTGGTATCAAAATTCCATTTTTTAGAGTTTTGGTTACTATTGAGCCGGGTCGCTCCTTACTACAGTTCGTTACCGCGAACTGTTTGATAGGAATCGGACAAAAATTAGTGATAAGGAAAGAGTTAAAGAGAGATGGGTGGAAAATTTTGAGAATCAGCGAAACCGAGATACAGTTGCAGGAAAAGATATAAATGAAAATGGAACAGTTTGTGATACCATGGATGTGAAGGAAGATTTGTTTTGTGAGGAAGAATTAGCGACAGTACTAAAAGGATTAAAAAATAATAAGGCTCCAGGTGCTGATAGTGTGATAAATGAGTTTCTTAAATATGAGTTTAGAAATAAACTACTGAAGATTATGAATATGATTTTTGAAAAGGGGAAGTACCTAATGATTTTAAGAAAACCTTAATTAAACCATTGTATAAGAAAGGTAACAATAGTGAATGTAGTAATTATCGAGGCATTGGTGTGGTCTCTGTAGGTAGCAAATTATTCAGTAATATGATACTTTTTAGACTAAGAGATGCTGTAGAGGTAGGTAGGTAAAAGATAGAGGATGTGTCGATTGTGTCGATTGTGCCATTGTATAAGAAAGGTAACAAGAGTGAATGTAGTAATTATCGAAGCATTGGTGTGGTCTCTGTAGGTAGCAAATTATTTAGTAATATGATACTTTTTAGACTGAGAGATGCTGTAGAGGTAGGTAGGTAAAAGGTAGAGAATGTGTCGACCAAATCTTCAGTCTTGGGTTAATAATTTGAGAAGTGCCTTCGTTGTCAAACACCTTTGGTCCTCAGTTTTATAGTGTGATAAATGAGTTTCTTAAATATGAGTTTAGAAATAAACTACTGAAGATTATGAATATGATTTTTGAAAAGGGGAAGTCCCTAATGATTTTAAGAAAACCTTAACTAAACCATTGTATACGAAAGGTAACAAGAGTGAATGTAGTAATTATCGAGATATTGGTGTGATCTCTGTAGGTAGCAAATTATTTAGTAATATGATACATTTTAGACTGATATATGCTCTAAAGTTAGGTAGGTAAAAGGTAGAGGATGTGTCGACCAAATCTTCAGTCTTGGGTTAATAATTTGAGAAGTGCCTTCGTTGTCAAACACCTTTGGTCCTCAGTTTTATAGACTATGAGCGACCGTTCGATTCTGTTGATAGAAGAGCTTTAGCAAAGGTCTTATCCTTATAGGGTATACCAGACAAATACATTAAAGTGATTTTTGCTATGTACGATAGCAATACTGCTGCGGCTAAGATAGGAAATGAGGTTAGCAGCTGGTTTGTCTAAAGGAGCACAGGAAAGGCAATTGAAGACTACGGAATCAAACGGGGAGGAAAAACTCTTCCGGGCTTAGATTATGCCTATGATTTAAGCTTATTACATGAAAGTGTAAGCAAAATGAATGAGTTTTTATAGGTTTTGCGAGTTCAAGTTGCTAGAATAGGTTTGAAAAAAATTAGTCTTAAGAAGACAAAGTCACTAAGGCTAGGAATAAGAATAACATTTAAAATGTATTTTGCTCTCGGCAAAGTGCAAATTATGTTCTTATCTTGAGAAGGCGTGAGGCTTGTCACCCCTAGTCAAGGTAATTTTCGCTCGTTTTAAATTTGACTCGAAAAAGAAAAAAAAATACACACGCATCCTTGATCTTTCTTCTGGCAAAAAATACAAAATTCCATATTTTTTGCAGATGGGAGCTTGAAACTTGTATATGATAACTCTGGTAAACGCTGAATTTGATGGTGTGATTTTCATTAAGATTCCTGGACTTTTAAGGGGTGTTTTCTCCCTTTTTGGAAAATCAGGCAAATTTTCTCAGCTTCGTTGCTTTTGATGGGTAACAATAAAGTTAATGAATTTTATATATTTAGAATCAGCATAATAAGCCAAATCTTTTAGTATATCTATTAATATCAATTAATATAAAAATTTCAGAAGCTCATTCGGAAGTCTTTTCGACAAAAATGGATTTTCGGTTTTTTTTTATACGTTTTTAAGATATTTATGGTGTGCAAATTCCTCTTTTTCCCTTTCCTTAGTACTTCTCAACGAATCCACGGTTATCGTTGACAATCCGTGGTTATTTGTTTTTTTTAATAAAGTGCAATGTTTCTTCTTGTCTTTTTCCGATTCTATTCTGTTGAGTCTCTAGTCCCTCGCAAAGGAATCAATTTTTGGAACAAAAATCATATTTAGCACTATTTTCATTAAATTTTAGTAGAAAACCTATTTTTAGCTTAGAATTAATATTTTGGAACAATGGAGAAATATTGTTTAGACTTTTATGCTCTCGTTTTGTTTACAGAATTCTTACAGTATATCAATAAAAGAGGAACAATCGTTTTAGTCATTTTTGTATAAGTATAACGTAGGAACCGATAACTATTAAGATCATACTTCACAGGATCATTTCTGTAGTATGATTGCTTAGGTTTCGCTGGGAAACCGACGCTTCCACAAACCACGATGATGAGTGGAAACGTCTACCTCTGAGCATGAAAAGGATCGGTTTTGGCTAATGTCGAAGCCTGGTCATTGAGGAATGTTCCTGGCTGATAATATTGTCAGCTGGGATGAGGTAGATGTAGTCCGAGTGGTTGTGGAACTCTTTTCAAGCCTGAAATTTATTAGGGTGCTGATGAATCAATATAATTACACTTGATCGATTCTACAGCACTTTAAAATTGTTTCAAATCTAATTCTATTGAAGCGGACGAAGATGTTTAAGTACAAAAATGGATAATAAACAAACCATGATGGCAAGCGTTAATGTCTACCACTGAGCATGAAAAGGACAGGCTTTGGCTTATTTTGATAACAGGTCACGGAGGAATGTTCCCGGATGTTGTTATTGTCAGTGGTTGTGGAATTGTATTTAAACCTAAAATTATGCTTTTGTTACAAATATTAATTTTTTTTGAGTATTTCTGAATAATACACGATTACCAAAAAATTGCTCAAACAGTGATATAAATGAAACTAAGCGGAGAATGCGTATTTTGCGGTAAATGATTTTATTTTAATATTTAAATCCTGAGCACCATCAGGGCTAAAATCTGAATATATTAAACATGAGGAATGTGTTTAAGCGTTTATTTTCCCATTCCACGAAAATACAATTTTATCCCTTTATATAACAAGAATTGACCTAAAAAGTAATATAAATGAACTTAAACGGAGAATGCGCATGTGTTGATAATTGTTTTTTTTTTTTACTTTTAACTCCAAAAATTCCTGTTTAGCGCACAAATATAGGCAATTGAAGCATTTTAGGAACTGATCGGGGTGGCAACCTTCAGCCCCATTTTTTCTCTTGTGCATAGGTCTGTAATGGATGTACCGTGAAATATTCCTAATGCACTTAACCAATTGTTGGTGATTCCTCTTTTCATTATAATAAAATGTAATTCTTAGTTCGTTTTTTTGTCAGTTCAAACATCATAGTTTCCCTTTTTTCCTTTGAATTCGTGAAGAGGTTGAAAATCCAAATTTGGGGGTGGTCGTATAGATTTCCGAGGGAGATGATCCAATTGGAAATCGGAAGTTCTAGTTCCCTTGTTAACAGTCAAAATTGATCGAAGGGTAACCAGCAGGGCTGCCAAATTTTTTTTTTTAAGGAGTGTTTCATATTTTTTTCGAAAATGTGCTTTTTGTATCATCTCAGATTCCATAATGTGTCACAAAATGTGTCATATTTTTTTTGCAACAAATGGTATCATTTTTAATTGTCAAATTTTTATTTAAAGTTTGAAGATATAATCTTTTCCAAATCAGCTCAAAACGAGTAAACTCAGCCTTATCCTATTATCTTGGGATCATGACCCTTTTTATGATGTCATGAAAGAAATAGAAACATTCGATTAAATTAATGTTACACACTATGAATTTGTGTCTGGGCGGCCAACGAGGCAAGTTTACATTTATAAAAGTTTTAGGGACAATCCGACAGTAAATTGAAATTAGACTTTTCGTACGACGTAATCGTAATCGGCTGTATACGTAGTCGGCTTTATTGGCTAAGCTTTTTATTTACTCAATATGTAAGCCATTCAAATAGCTTCAGTCTAGTATTTTGTCATATTTGTTGGTGCCTTTTCAAGCCAGATCGATTATTCTGAAGGAAAGATATCTCTGAAAATTTGTAATCTTGTTCGAGGTGGGATACCCCTCCTGTACTCCTAAAAATGTGAGTTGGTGCTTATGCATACAGCTTTGGTAAACTGCATGCTGTTTCCTTTTTACTATTAAGTACGTACCAGTTGGCTACATCAAATACTCAATCAAGAAGTCAATAAAGTTCAGATATTCGGCGGGCATTTTGATTTGAAATTTCCGCCTATGACTGTTTCCTTCAAGTGGGTTAGATTTTAAATATGGTGATGGCATCTGTCCTGTATTCCGCACTGATGTGTACTACTACCACCGTTAGGCAGCGCTATTCCCTTCCATTAAAATGTAGCTTTTCTGGAGGTAAAAAATTGAAATTTTACTTTTCTTTTATTACCATTTAAAAAACAAGACTTGGATGAAAAAAATGTGTCATTTTGTTTTGAAAAATGTGTTATTTTTGTCGATTGTGTCATTTTTTATCGAAAAATGTGTCATTTTCGTCGATTGTGTCATCATTTCAACTGAATGTGTCATTGTATCACGCAATATCAAACTGTGTCATTTTGACACAATATGTGTCAATTTGGCAGCCCAGGTAACCAGCCCCCCTTCCACGTCCATTTTTACCCAAATGCACTAGACCAAAATTTTGAGATAGCTATACTTCAAGGGATGCACTGTCACCTAGCCTTGGGCCAAGGATTGTAATTTATACAATTTGCCCATTGTTTATATGAAGGATTTATCATTAGGAAAAGGGGAAATGTTTGATTCAGGGTGTATCCGAAAATGCATTAAGTAGAAACTTTGGAGAATGTTGAGGGATATGCTATACTAAATCAAAGTTTAGTTCCTTGCATCCAGGTTATCAAAAAAGAGGATCTGCAATATTTTAAAAACGGCGGTAGGCGTTGATTTGAAACTTTCATTACATGTTGAGGGGATGTTGAAAAGTGGTCGGAAAACAGCCAGTCCCTTCCCATGCCCTTTTTAGCTCCTCTTCCTCCAAATAAGTGATCTAAATTGTGAAATAGACAAAACCTCTAATAGCTATAACTATGGAGATGACATCACCCATCACAGCTAGGAAGGGGGATGCGGAACAAAAAGTAACACACTGTTTGTGCTGATTATCAATACTCCATATAATCAATATCTAAGGAATAGCTAAGAGTATTAAGTTAAAATTTTAGGAGATCTTGGCAACTCCAATAGTTTGTTATTACTGCTACTGCTGCTGCTATTTGGGCTGCAAATAAGACTTTTTGTGAATGTAACTGACTACTGACAACTTGTAGCCGCGACCTCTTGCAACTGCTACTACATCTTTTTGTGACTACTTTTATGGAATATTGAGGGGGACGTTGAACTTGGAAAATTTAATTTAAAAAACATCACTTTCCTAAAACATCACCCTTCGGAAAGTACCTCCCTCAACCACTGAAAATATTCCCCATCTTGCGGAAAATACATCCTTTAGAATACCCCCGCGGAAAATACCCCTCGCGGAAATACCCCCAGCAAAATCCTTCGCGGAAAATAGGGTTTACCAAATTTCAGAATTTTATTTGAGTTGTTTTGTTTTTTGTTTTTTTTTTAGTTTCGTTGAGAAATGCTATGGGAGAAAAAAGTGGAACTTGCACACCCTAAGTACCTTAAACACTTAAAAAAAAACCAGCAAATTCATTTTCGTTGAAAAAATTTTCGTATGAACTTCTGCAATTTTTGACAGTAGTGGGAACCAAATTAAAAAAAAAGAGACAAAAATGTAGGCGAAAATCTTAAAATTAAGCAAAAAAAAAAAATGCGACACCGAAAAGTTGAAGAAGGTTTAGCTTACGTTTGAAAGTATACTTGGCTTTGGGAACCAATAAAGTTTTATTGTTTAAGTTTTTACGGACGAAAGCGTTATCAAACCGGACTAGTCCCAGTTAAAGATTAAATAAAATTAATCAAAATAAAAGTTAGTTCAGTTTTGAGTACTGAACTAACTCCTGTCGAGGCAAGACATCTCTGTTACTTCGTGATATTTCTCTTAACTGTGGCCTGTTTTACATCAATTACTGCATTGTTAATTCCGAGGCCCTTCATATTTGGATTTTATGAAGAAAGGGGCCCATGCCTGTAAATTTCTTTGATATATCAGTTTGATGAATTGAGGCTAGAAGCGAGCGTACTGTATACTTAGCAATATATTAATTACCGATATAATATAATTATCGATGTCTGTCTCGAAAAAGTATTTCGATTAGCGTAATGACGACTTGAAGCAATTGATTCAAATTATTCGTAGGGAAAATGCAGCGTTAAAAAAAGAAAACACTGACTTGAAATCTGGACTTGTTGCAGTTAAAGACCAGTGTTTAAGAACCGAATTGTACGCTAAGCGCAAGAATCTTCTTATCCATGGGATACCCAACAAGGAAAATGACAACATTGAAGAAACTGTTAATGATTTTTTATCAGAAATGTCGATACGGAACTACAGGGACATTAAGTTTACGGCCATCTATACACTTAGAAGTAAGGCTAAACGTCCCATCAGACAAAACTCGCGCCCGGCATCGGACCCTATTCTTGTATTTGTTTTAAATCTTCGACATAAGGATAATATTATGGCTAGTGTTGGTAATCTAAGAAATACGGTGAAAAGCGTCAGTATTGACCTTCCATTCGAATTGGCTAAACGTCGGAAAGAGCTTCTGAGTACGGCTTATAATTTAAGAAATTGTAAAGTTCCCTCCGATAAAGTGTTTCACTCCAAGGTGGTTCAAAAAGGGACTAGATTATGGCTAGAATCCAAAAAGACTCCTAGTTCCAACTGGATCAAGGTTGATGACGTATGCTACGACCCGTTTACCCTAGTTTTCCCCTCGGCCAATACTGATTTTGATTCTGACGCATGATCATTAGCGAGTGCTCGCTTCCACTCTATATATTATCAAAAAAATGTGCTGTTCTTTATTGTTGTCTGTCTTATTGCATTTTTCCCTTTTATTTTTCATTCTTTTCCCTCAGTGTTTACACCTTCCTGTGCTATTTTACTTGTCATTTTTTTTTTGTTTCAGATCAAAATAATCAAGTTCGTGTCTTAGCCTTTTAACTTGGGAATGTTAAGCAGTTGACGTCACTGGTGTTCACGCGACTACAGCATGACTCTCGATCACCTGTATCGGTAAGTAATTATGGTTAATTTTGATTCTCCGTTGGGGATTAACGCCAATATAACATTTGGGAGATTAAATGATAAAGAAATTAAGAGAGTTAATTTTAATGAAATAATAAATAATCCGGTTGGTAAAGCCCCCAATACGAGTTTTGATGAAAATTTTGAGAATATTATTGATAGCGTGTTTGTGGAGGAGCTGAGATTTTCGGGCTCCGGAGCTCGGTGGGGCGATGTTTTTCCGTTTGTGTATCTTATCGTTCAGGGCCTAAATTCTTCATTCGACGATATTCAATTATTATGTAGGGATTCGTGCCCAGCAATTATTGGTCTCTGTGAAACATTTTTGAATGAGAACAATCAGGTACTTTTGGATATCCCCGGTTATGTGTCGATTTTTCTTAACCGTAAGATGGGCAAAAAAGGTGGACTCGGATTTTACATCCAAAATAATTTTCAGGCTGTAAAAGACATGATTTATGCATAAATAATGAAACAATATTTGAGTCATTTTTTATTGAAATCCCAATTAACGCTAAGGAAAGGGTAATAATTGGCGAAGTATATCGTTCTCCAAGCGGATCTGTGACTGAATTTCTTGAAACATTAGATGACGTTCTTAGGAAAGTTCTTGCTGAAAAATATGAAGTTATATTGATGGGTGACTTTAACCTTGATCTTACGAAATCGTCATCTAGGCAGGCTTCTAATCTCTTGTCTTTACTAATTTCGTACGGATTGGCTCCTTGTATAAACATACCGACAAGGATTTCAAACCAGTCAGCAACATTAATTGACAATATTTTTTCATCGCTACACTCCATTAGGAATGAAGTACTGCTTTCTGACATTTCCGACCATTTGCCAGTTTCAGCCCTGTTTCAAGTCCTCCAAAATCCACAAAGATTAGTCCCCCAGGATAAACCGAGATTTTGCTGCTCACCAGTGGAGCTGGATAGATTGAAATAAGATCTTGGTATATACAAATGGGACTTTTCTCTACCAGAAAATATTAGTTTAGGCAATTATAATGACATATTTGGCCGGTTTTATGACACTGTTAAGGAAAAATTCCCGTCTTATTGTCTAAAAGCTCCTTTAAAAAATCCTCGATCAAAAAGATCAACACCTGTAGCTCCCTGGTTAACATCTGGAGTCCTAAAATCAATAAAAAGGAAGCAGAACCTTTGGAAGGAGTACAAAAAAAGACCAAATAAGGCCAAGTTAGAAGCATTTAAGTTGTACCGTAATTTTCTGAAATCAATTATTCGCAGAGCTAAAACAGTATATTTTACAAAAAGATTTGCGAAAAAACAACCATAGGCGGAAATTTCAAATCAAAATGCTCGCTGAATACTTCTTGATTGAGTATTTGATGTAGCCAACTGGTACGTACTTAATAGTAAAAATTAAACAGCATGCAGTTTACCAGAGCTGTGTGCATAAGCAGCAACTCCCATGTTTAGGAGTACAGGAGGGGTATCCAACCTCGGACAAGATTACAAATTTCCAGAGATGTCTTTCCTTCAGAATAATCCTTCTGGCCTAAAAAGGCACCAAAAAATATGACAAAAATACTAGGTTGAATGGCTTACATATTGAGTTAATAAAAAGCTTAGCCAATAAAGCCGATAACGTATAGAGCCGATTACGATTACGACGTCATACGAAAAGTCTATTTTCAATTTGCTGTCGGAATTGATTGTCCCTAAAACTTTTATAAATGTAAACTTGCCTCGTTGGCCGCCCAGACACAAATTCATAGTGCGTAACATTAATTTAATCGAATTTTTCTATTTCTTTCATGACGTCACAAAAAGGTCATGATCCCAAGATAATAGGATAAGGTTAAGTTTATTCCTTTTTGAACTGATTTGGAAAAGATTACATATTCAAAACTCTAAATAAAGATTTGACAATTAAATATGATACCACTTGTAGCCAAAAAATGTGACACATTTTGTGACACATTATGGAATCTGAGATGACACAAAAAGCACATTTTCGGAAAAAATATGACACACTCCTTAAAAAAAAATTTGGCACCCTTGGTTGCTTTTATAACTAAAAAATTGCATGTGATCAAGATCAATGGTTAAAGCACCGTGAAATTGTTTCAGATCTGATTCTGTTGAAAGGGATGAAAATCTTTAAGTATATAAAAGGATCGGCTTTGGCTAATGTCGAAGTCTGGTCATTGAGGAACGATCCTGGCTGATAATATTGTCATCTGGGATGATGTAGATGTGGTCCGAGTGGTTGTGGAATTTTATTCAAACCTGAAATATATTAGGGTGCTCTTGTAACTAATAAAATTACACGTGATCAAGATCGATTCTAAAGCACTGTAAAATTATTTCAGATCTGATGCTATTGAAACGGACGAAGATCTTTAATTAAAAAAATGTATAAAAAAAAACAAACCACGATGACGAGTGGGAATGTGTACCTCTGAGCATGAAAAGGATCGGCTTTGGCTTATGTTGAAGCCTGGTCACAGAGGAATGTTCCCGGCTGCTGTTATTGTCAGCTGAGAAGAGGTAGATGTAATCCGAGTGGTTGTGGAATTGTATTTAAACCTAAAATATATTTGGTTGCTTTTGTTACAAATATTAAGTTTTCTTGAGTATGTCTGAATAATACACAATTACCAAAAAATTGCTCAAACAGTAATATAAATGAAACTAAACGGAGAATGCGTATTTTGCGGTAAAAGTTTTTTTTAATATTTAAGTCCTGAGCACCATCAGGGCCAAAACCCGAATATATTAAACATGAGGAATGCATTTGAGCGTTTATTTTCCCATTCAGCGAAAATACAATTATATCACTTTATATAAAAAGATTTGACCTAAAAAGTAATATAAATGAACTTAAACGGAGAATGCACATGTGTTGATAATTTTTTTTTTACTTTAACTCCAAAAATTCCTGTTTAGCGCACAAATATAGGCAATTGAAGCATTTTAGGAACTGATCGGGGTGGCAACCTTCAGCCCCATTTTTTCTCTTGTGCATAGATTTGTGCATTGTTTACAAAATAAAATGTAATTCTTAGTCCGTTTTTTTTTGTCAGTTCAAACATCATAGTTTCCCTTTTTTCCTTTGAATTCGAGAAGAGGTTGAAAATTCAAATTTTGGGGTGGTCGTATAGATTTCCGAGGGAGATCATCCAATTGGAAATCGGAAGTTCTAGTTCCCTCGTTAACAGCCAAAAGTGATCAAAGGGTAACCAGCCCCCCTTCCACGTCCATTTTTACCCAAATGCACTAGACTATGTAAAATTACATTTTTTTTTATTGGACCTTTAAATTTTGCTTCGGCTTGTCTTTTGCCATTATCAAAGACATATCGCCGAACCTTTGTTTCTTTTAATTGTTCAGGTGGTTTTAATTTCCATATATATTTCTAAAATTTCTATGAATATCTACTCGTGACTTATGGAGCAGTAAGGACTGTATTCACTAGGTAATTCTAAGTTAGTTAACTGATATTCCTTTCATTTTGCTAGCTTTCATGTAATTCTTATTTCCTTTTTTTGCTGCCAATTTATCTCTATTTTGTCTCTGCATTCTTTTTTTCTTTTCTTTTTCTTTTTTTTTTGCATGGAATAGGTGGTTGATTTAGGGGCCAGAGGATAGGAGGTAATTCCAACTAGCGGGTAATTCCCAACCATTTAATTAATTTAATGATTAGTTAGCAAATTTAAAAAAGAGAACCCTAACCCTAAATAGCATCACCTCAATGCAACAGAAAGAAAACTGTTGGACAAACATATTGTTTAAAAATTATTTTAAAAAAGGATAAAATGGAAGCAAACTTGAAAAGTAAAATGGAAGGGGATAAAATGGAAGCAAACTTGAAAATCTGATTTACTGACAATTTCTGCATATGTTAAAATGAGAATGTTATTAAATTGTTCCTTTTTATATTTTTGTATACATCCTGGATAAAAATGTTTCTTATTCATTTGTAACTTGTTTAAGGGGGAAAATTTCCGAAATTTCTTATTCTAGTTTAACGCCCCCTTCTGTTTCAAAATTTGTTCTAAGATAATCTTCAGATAAATACGGAATTAGCTCTAAGGGAGTTTCGATGGAAGGGTAGAGGTAGAAATTGACATATAATCCTCAAAACCGTATCCAGGGCTTTCGTTTAGGGGGAGGGGGGCTTCGGAACAGGCACGGTCACTTGAATCAGAATCTAAGTCTGAAGGATAGGAGCTAGATTTGCAAGCAAATTCTGTCGAAGACAGTCTTAATGACTGAAAGCGATTGAATGTTCTGCTCTTATGACCTAGTGTTTAGTTAATCTAAGTTATCAAAGTGTTACAAACCTCTTTTTTAATTGTATTTGGTAATTTTATAAATAAATGAAAAATAACATGTACATGACATGAGGAAAGTTTGTAACTTCAAAAATGTAAAATCAAAGTTACTTTTCTACCAAAACAATCTCTGCTGGAGCAAATAAGTGGGTTTGCAGTAACCATTTTCCAAACCTGGAATGCACCGAAAGACTCAAAACGGATTCTCAGTGGGGACAACTACGTAAATTTTGTCCAATGGATACTGGATCCCCAGAACACTGTATGGTCACATCTGTAGACAAAAAAAATCTAGTTGAAAAAACCATATGTTAAATTGAGAATGTTATTAAATTGTTTTTTCTGTAGTTTTGTATACATCCTAGAGATAAATATTTCCTAGCCATTTGCAACGTTACATTGCAGCCAATGTAATTTAAATTGCTAAATAGTGTATCTTTAGGCATTGTAAGTACTTTTTAAAGATGGGAATTTTTGTGTGGAAATTCTAATGTTTCTGCTTCAGATAAAAATACATTTTAATGGATGTATTCTATGGTATGGATTTTAAGGCTAATGCTAAACCCCGAAACCAATTTTGTTAGAATGTTCTAATAATGTTTTTTTTTAACGAGTCAGCAGTATTGCTAGCTCAATTATGCTATCGACCCTGCGGAATAATTCCCACCACATTTTATTTCACATTTTTGTTCTATTCTCAGTTGGGTAAGCATTCGCCATGTAATGACATAACAATACTTTTGGTTATGCCAATGGACTATCAAACCGGGTGATGCAATACAAACACGCTGGAATTAATTCTGCTAGCTTTTGCAAGCCTTCACGTAATTCTTATTCATTTTTTGCTGCTACCGAGAAAACGTTCTAGCGTTGCCTGTAACCTTCACGACAGCCTTTACGCTTTATAAGAGCCCAATTATGTAAACATCTTTCTTTTATTAAGACATTAAAAGGTAAAAAAAATTGTGAAATAAAGTTTTGAATTGTTGATATTTTGAGGAATTAATATAATTATATTGTAAACATTCAACTTATTTTCATTAGTCATATGCAGTCACCTTAATAATTTTGATTTCGTCTTTTACTTTTTATAAAAATTACAACGCACTGCTCAAAATACGTACAGTATTTGATCAAATGCCGCTTTAAACTTTAGAAGTTATACGGTAGTGGGGGGGGGGGTTTAGCAAAAATCCGATTGGTAGCAATGTATGTTGTTAGATTTATTTATTCACCTATAGTAGTATTATGCAACCAAATTAATAATGCAACCTCACATTACGTTTTCCTCGAGTTATCTGTGAAAGCTCAGTTGGATATTGGTAAATGGGATCTGATTCAGATCGCAGAATGATGTGAACTATAAAACAACACGTTATGATTTGACATCACAACGTTTATCTATCTTTGATACGTGGATTGTTCCCAAAAAAGTGTCCTATACAGGAGGCTGCAATATATACTTAATCTTTGATATGTACATTGCTGTAGATTGGATCCTATACATTAGGTTCCAATGTGTACTTAATCCTTGCTATTTGGTAGTTTTTTCTGTAAACACTGGGCAGTGCCTTGGTACTTGGTATGGCACTTGCTATTATGTTAATAAAGCTTTATACATCTCTAAAGTAAGTGAGTAAGTATGACGGCACTAGACCGTCAAAATCAAACTGGCGGTGCTGATCTCTGTTTTGTGGCCCTTCAGCCAGGAAGTGTAATGAGGGATTGGGGGCAAGCCAACTTGTGCTCTAACACACCTTTTCTTCTTATCTTCCCCAGATTTCTCCAGGGCTGAGCTTAGACAGTCACGCCACTGACCCCGTCCCAAACCAAACAATCGGCCTGACCAGGAATCGAACCCTTACCTCTCAGACAAAGGATTCCCAAACCCAGCGCACTAACCATCTCTAAACAGCTAACCATCACTTTTACACCTCTAGGTGAGCGTGTCGCACTTTTTAGCTGTAAAAACCTCAATAGTCGCCAATCCTTGAGGAGTTTTAGACTATAACTGTATATAATCATCATTTTGCTTTCTATGATACTTAAGCCCTTCAAGCCTTTATCCGGAGGAGGGAGGCGCTCCATGGTTTTCACCCCCCTCCTCTAAAAATTTGTTTCTGAGATTGCACATGGACAAAATTTGATACGTTTTGAAGACATGTATTGCAGCTTCCCCCAACCCCCCCCCCCCATCCCAAACAAAAATTACTGATAGGCCTTCATATATACAAAAGATTAATTGAAATGTGGCGCGTTTTTTTCTTTTTGATTTTTATAATCTAGTTTCATTATTAGCCCACAATTTAACCAACTTTGCGTTCGTAATTAACAGAAACACATCCATCAATCAATACTGTTTTTACTTAGCTATCCTGCTACTAGCGCTAGTCAAATTGCATTCATTAGCAATGTTTACGTGTCAGCAAGTAGAATAACTGATCGTCTATTCTCCAATTCTATTCTGGTGAGTCTCTAGTCCCTCGCGGAGGAATCAATTTGAAAATAAAAATCATATTTAGCTTAATTTCCATTAAACTACGATGTAAGACCAATTTTAAGCTTATAATTAATATTTCATTATAAATAAATAATAATAATAATTATTTTTCCGACTCGCATTACCTACAAAACACCTACTGTATGCTGATAGATAAATAGCAATTAGTTTGGATGGTCTCGTATAAAGTAATGGCAGAATTTCCACAGAGTTAAATCTTATATAAGACTAATGAAATTATAATTTTTGAAAAGCTTGCAGTGAAGAGAGGTGGATATCTCCCATCGCTCTATGCGAAGCTTGATTTATCGTAAATGAAAGCTGTTAAGGCTACATTTATGTTCCATCAGGATTAATTAGTTCAGATACTGTAGTTCGATCTAGAAGGCGCCAAGTTCAAAATTCTACACCAAAGTCTTCCCATGGGCCAGATAAAAGTTTTCAGAAATCTACTCTATATATCTAAGATATGACTTAGGCAAATAAATGACATTGAAATTGGTGGACACGATTATGAAGATATTGATTGTTGTTGTTGTTTAATTGACGTATGAGCGAATGAACCGCTCATATGATCCTCTTTTAAAACTTGGGCTCATGAAGCCGCGTCAATTTGAGAATCACACAAATAAAAACACCCTATAAAAAAGGTCATTTAATTAGAATAAATAGCACTTTTAAAATTAATAAAAAACTTTAGCGCAAAGAGAGAGGTATGGAGGAGGGGATGAACCCCCTCATATACGTAATAATTTTTGTTTGTTTTTAAGTTTGAATGTTGCTCCTTATATTCAGTTGAAAAAGCTTTTTTTATTTAATTTCTCATTGTTTTTTATAAATAATGATGGAAATCCAGCGCCCCCTTCCTGGAAATTCTCTTCCACCATGATAAATTCCTCCATGGAAAGATCCTCTCACGAAACCCCCTCCTCCCGAGTCTATCAAGGCCATCTTTGCGGACTCCTTTCAAAATACAAAAAAGGGAAGGCCCCCCCTTTAACTTCGCTTAAGGTGATGGTACATACACAGAAGGCATTTTACCCTCTTTTATATGCTTCAAGTAAAACTTGGGAAAAAATGCAAGAGTCGAAAGCTCGAGCAACGTTTAAAGCACAAAGGATAATATAGGATCTACTTCTTTCTGCATCATCAAGAACATTCATTAAAGAAAAAAGGGCATGCTCCCGGCTAATACCTTTTTGGTACCCAAACTGGTGGGATGGGACATTACATTTGGAAACAATTTCATCCAAAATAACTGACTCAAATAATTTAAAAGTAGTACAAGAAACTGTTATTAGTCGGAACAAATTACACACTGTGAAATCCTTTTTGCCTTTTTTCGGGATAGGGGTTGTTTGACCAACTATAAATTGATAAGAAACAACTCCGTTTTCAATAGACATTTGAAAAAGTATAGACAAATGATTAAAAAGAAACGCACTTGCATCATCAAAACGTCAGACAGTAATTCCATCAAATCCCGCGGAGTTTCTTTTCTTTAGTTTTTTTTTTTTTTTTTTTTTTTTTTTTTTTTTTTTTTACAATAAAACGACACATCACTTGGCTTGATTGTAAATGTCGAAGCTTCTTTTTTTTCAGACAAGCACTTAATTCTTTTTCAAATTTTGATTCAAGAGCAGGATTGGGAGAAGAAAACTCAAGCTTATAATAGTTTATTCACTCAGGCTCAGGAATATTATTTGCACAAATGTATTCACAAGGGTGTTCAAATTTTTTCCAGAGCTTAGAAGAGTTCTCTGCATTTTTATGAGTGTTTTTCTCATTAAGATCAGTCTTATGTTTTCTTAAAATTTTAGCAAAAAAAAAAAAAGTTTAGAACGTAGCCACAAACCATTAACAGTCCCAGACTTCGGCCTGTCGCAATTCCTCCAAATTTTAGAAGACTCGCACGCGGACATCAGGGAAGGGTGTTTTGACCAACCCTGAACTTGAGAGCCTTTCCTAACACACTTGCAAGGGACAGCTGAAGCTTCAGCACACTTTAATGTATGGTTAATTTCTGCGAGATAGGTGGTAAGTCCAATGGCTATTTCTTTTTTGCTAAGGCCCGAGTGTGTGCACAACAAATGAAAAGGCACCTTTATTTATTTAATATTCTGTCGCATTCACGCTTAACCTTTTCCAGTCTTTTATATAAAACCAATTTTTATCTGGCTGTTTAGAGGCATTAAAAGAAACATTTATTTTCAACTTAATTAGAAGGTGATCCGAATAAAAGTCATCACTAATTACCTCGACAGTCTCACAGCGGAAAGATGTAATAAAAAGATCAAGGTTAGAAGTCACTGACAGGACACCTATAAACGTGAAAGTTTCTGTTTTGGCAGCAACTGAGTAGGAAGGGGTGAGGGAATTCAGAAGAAGTTGGGTTCTTGGCGATGAACTATCTTTTAAGTCACAATTAAAGTCTCCTGCGATTAAAACTCGAGCATTTAGGCGCTTTGAAACTCTCTTGATAAAACTCGCTAGCCTTTACCAAGCATTTATGAACTTATTCTCTGATTGCGAAGAGCGGTAATTAGTTGGCAGGTAAACATTTATACAGATTAGGTCCGACAAATCAGCAGCAATGAAATGGTTATTCGACTCAAGGGGATTGAGGGGAAATTGTGAAATGATAGCTAATCCGCCTGAAGGTCGGCCACGGCTCTTTTTCATTTTAGCTGGGTGAAATATGAGATAAGAATTTTGTGAAATGCAGAGTAGATTTTTCCTTTCATCAGGTAAAAATGTTCTTGAAGAAAAATTATTTTATTTGTACTTAAAAGTTCAGAGAGGACTAGGCCTTTGTCAACCACTTTACCATTGATATTCCATGATAAGAGACTTAAGGCTCGAGCCATTATGCTGACATAACTTTACTTAAAAGTCCTTGGGCGACTGGACATTTGAAGGTGTAACATGGATGATCCTGTGATTTGCACAATGCACATTTCTTAGGCCTTTGACAAGGAGATGTTTTGGAGCCCGAATGACCATGGTGACTGCAGACTGCGCAAATAGCTTCATTTTTGCAGCTGCTGGATATATGCCAGTAAGCTTGACACTTGACAAATCTCACCGGGAGGGTGAGATACTCAGCTAATTTGATCCTCTCATAGTCTATGACTGGGGGGATTTTTTTTTTTATGGCATTCATAAGGTCAACTTTGGTTTCAAATTTATATCGAAATGAGCGGGCATTGCCAATCAGTTTTGAACTGATACATTTTGGAATCAGTGCGCAAAGTTCATCGTCATTTATATTGCTGGGGACAAATCGAGCAATACCAAGGTGCGAGGGGCTCCTGATTGTTACAGAAAGAGATTTATCGCCGTTCTGAAAGACCCCGACAAGAGTTTCTGTATCGGCCTTGCTATGTAACGACTCGCCAATTATCTTTTCTGGGCTGAACTTCGACAATTTTAGAGCACTCTCTGCCGCAAACTTTTTGCAAAAAGTTTTTCATCACATCTGACTTTGTGAGGTCAAAGGGCAAATTCTTGAGTACCACTGCATATAAGGGCTTTGTTTCAGTAACTGTAGAAACAATCGAAGGGGCGGGAGGGTCCTTATTCATGAAATCGTAAAGCTTATTACAAACTTCTGCATTTTTCTAGTGATTACCACTGCTATCTCACCAGGATATATAGGGACTTTGTCAGGTTCAACTATCACAAAGACTGGCAGCCTAATGTAACGTTGCTCACAAAGTTCAAGTATCTTTAACATTTCGTTAAAATTGTCTTTGGCAGTTTCTTTTAATGGTCACTCTATTGGTGTATTGAGCCGTTTTCTCCTTGCTTGGCCTTATTTCTCCTTGGCCTTAATTATATCGTCCTTCATAAAAAAAAAACTCGCGAGCTTTACGACTTATCTCATCACTTATTTCCAGCTTTTTTGCATTCCGAACTAATTTTTCCGGCATAGCTTACTCAGATAATATCTCACCAATTTCCAATTTACAATTTCCAGCAAGTTTGAATTAATAATGTCCAAGCAGTATCCGATTTAGATGTTGACACTTTGAACTAAACAACATTGATCAAGAAACACTAAATTAATCAACTTTGTTACGTTTCATTTTGTTACGTTTTTTATGATTCGGGAAAACTTTTTTTGCGGGGGGGGGGGGGGGGTTCAAACCCCCCTCACTGGATACGGCCTTGCCTGTACTATCATACACTTTATCGTTCTGAAAACAGGAGACCTAAATCAGACAACCAGCCTTTTAAACCGGGGAACACAGCTATAAACGAAACAAAATCATATTCAATCCTTTTTCTGCCAGCCTCTTCGCGCTTTTGGGCTCTGGAAATATCAAGGCGTCGTAAAATATGTAAGATACCTGTAAAATACGTAAAATATCGGTCAAATACGTAAAATAGGTAAAATATTGATTTTATAGGGGTCCGTAAAATTACTAGAAAATACATAAAATACCCAACTTTACCGTGACCAATTTTACCAGTTATAACACTAGTTCATGGTTATAAACATACTTCTGGGTGAAGCTGCATGGACTATTCATAACACGAAAAAGATGAAATTCATGATAATGCAGCCAAAGTCAGACACCAACAATTCTAATTACTTGGTCGCTAGAAACCAAATCAAAGTGGTTGACAACTTCGAAGTGGTTGGTTCTACCTTGGTTCTGAGGCCAAGGCCTCTGCAGTCTTCGTTAGACTGAGCCGTGTTTGGAAGAGCCCAATGATCAAACGAGCCACAAAAATGAAGATCCTTGGAGGGTCGGTCTATTCAATCCAGCTATACGGACCTAAAACCTGCCCTACAACTGCAGCTTTCCAACGGCGTCTCAATACTCTTCAATCTAAGTGGTTTCGGACAATCAAGAAAATCTGATGGACAGACTTTGTCAGCAACGACCGCCTACGTAGTACGACATCCCAGTCGCCTCTGTTACACTTGTTTGCCGAACGGACACTTCGTTGGTTTGGACATTTTTTTTTGATTGCCTACTGACATTCCGGCTCGGATTCTTTACGACTCTGAACCAACCAGTAGTGGCTGGAAGGGTCCGAGAGGATCACCCATGTTCCGGTAAAGCGATAGTCTTGGGATATCCTGGACCAAGCTGGAATTTTACTGTTTGATGCAGAGGCCTTTGCTGCAGACCGCTCCACATGGAGAAGGCTGACGACGCTCTCGACACTACTCCAGCATTAGGATTAAGTAAGTAAGGAGAGGGGCAGATGACTTCCGATAGCTTTTGACGAATCTTAAAAATATAACTAGAACTCACAATCTCAAATCAAATGAGCCGCCTCTGAAGCTTATACGACCACCCCTTACATAAGACCTTATATGCCTCCGATTAATAACTTAAAATACTTGCCCCCAGACTCTGAGGGTTGTGTAGACCCGCAATTTTTGTTATTTGCTTTTTAAACCGTTTTAAATAAAATATATATCTCATAATTTTTATCGGATACATTTGGGGAAAAACGACGTAGGGAGTATAGTTAACCTCCGATCACTTTCTATAATGATGATAGAAGGTAATAAGCTTACCTAAGCTATGGATGTCAGAAGTTGAAATTGATTTATTGTCAACACTTATACTGATTTATGATAAAAAACTGATTCCTTCGCAAGGGACTAAAGACTTGCCAGAATAGAATTGCCAACTAGATAATCAGTAATTCTACCAGCTGAAACGTAGATGTTGTAAAGGCTGCAATCTGACTGGTGCTACTACCAGGATAGTTTGGCAAAAAAGAGGCTTGATTGATGAATGTAAATCTATAATCTTCTAACGCTTTCTTAGATAATACAACAAACAAAATAAAAAAATATTCTGTACAAACAGCTTGTCAAAAGGGCAGTCAAAAGCAAAAAGGCTTGTCAAAAATCAGCAGTATCCCAGGAATGGTATGAGGTGTTCAGTTGAAACTCTCAGGTCATGTTAAGGGGAATCTAGTGTCTTCATGTTAAGGGGGTTCTAGTCTCTTCAATAAAATTATCCTGGAAAACACTTATCTAGACCACAAGAACTCTTTCAAAATTAAGATATATTGAAGTTCTCATTACAGGTTTAACGGTATGTTTCAGAAAAAGATTCGGATACTATGCTATGAAGATTCTCCTATGTCCCTATGCGATGTTGTGAAGATTCCCCTATTTCCTACACAGTCTTCAAGTATACCCCCTATATATCTGCTCGGTAGTGACCAAAGCCTTACTACTACTAAATTTTAACATCGTAGAAGTGGATGAGCTGTGCCGTAGCAGAAAATTATTTCCCTTCACTTTGTAGAAAAATATTAACAACAAAATGAAATGGTGTAATCTACAACGGATGAATATAGTACATTTAAGTAATTAAGTTATATTTAAAATCAATATAAGATATAGTTATAAAAACCAAAATCAGCTTCGGAATCACAGTAAAGTATCACTCATCATCAATAAAAAATCGTATATATTAATCAGGACCAGTGGTGATTGCACAATCAAATAAGTTGTTAACAAGGAAAAAAGATTAAATCAGCTACACTGGCATATTATGAAATGACAGAAAAAAAGAAAAAACACAAAGAAAAACTTCACAAAAAAAGGAAGAAAAGGTTTAGGAGTAGAAAATACAAGATTTTTCGAACAGCGAATACATTCAATGCAGTGTGTAAAAGTAATTTCATTAAATTGATGAAAGAGTGGGGGGGGGGATCTGCAGAAACAACAAAAGCAGAAATGAAAAGCTTTACAAAAAACGAAGAAAAACTAGGAGAGGAAAATAAAAAGGTTTTTTGAACAGCGAATGCTTTCAATGCAGTTTGCCAAAGTGCTTTCGATTAATTGATGAAATAGGAGCAGAAACAAAAGAAAAGCAGAAAAGAAAAACTTTACAAAAAACGAAGAAAAACTAGGAGAGGAAAATAAAAAGGCTTTTTGAACACCGAATGCTTTCAATACTGTGTGCCAAAGTGCTTTCAATAGACTGATAAAAGAGGAGATATAAATCTGTAGAAACAAAAGAAAAGCAAAAAGGAAAAGCTTAAAAAAAGGAAAAAAAAATAGGAGAGGAAAATAAAAAGGTTTTTTGAACAGCGAATGCTTTCAAGGCAGTATGCCAAAGTGTTTTCAATAAATTAATGAAAGAGGAGATATAAATCCGCAGAAACAAAAGAAAAGCAGAAAGGAAAAACTTTAAAAAAAGAAGAAAAAAGGAGAGGAAAATAAAAAAGTTTTTTGAACAGCGAATGCTTTCAATGCAGTGGGCCAAAGTGCTTTTGATAAACTGATGAAAGAAGAAACATAAATCTGCAGAAACAAAAGAAAAGAAGAAAGGAAAAACTTTACAAAAAACGAAGAAAAAGCTAGGAGAGGAAAACCAAAAGGCTTTTTGAACACTGAATGCTTTCAATGCAGTGTGCCAAAGTGCTTTCAATACATTGATGAAAGATGAAATATAAATCTGCAGAAACAAAAGAAAAGCAGAAAGGAAAAACTTAAAAAAAAACAAAGAAAAAACAAGGAGTGGAAAATACGAGGTTTCTGGACAGAGAACACTTTTATTGAAGTGTGTCAGAGTGGCTTCAATAGTGAGGGGAAAGAGGAGCAATGCAGAAAGGAAATTGTGTTTTCTCAAGGAGCTTATTCGACTACATTTAAAATAACGCAGTGAGCATACAAGGGGAATATAGGGTGTTCAGACCTCTTTGGGGCTAATTTAACTGTATTGGTACATTATTGTAAATAAAAGTAAAACATAAAAACCTAAATACTAAGAGAGAAACCGAAGATATATTTTCAAAAGCTCAGTTTATTGGTGATTCAAGTTAGAGGACCATGTTGGACAGAAAACATCGCAAAAGAAACATAAATTATCCCTTATTGGTTCTGGTTTAGAAACGTCAAAGACAACTTTGGTAACAGTAATTTTCTTATATTAACAGCCTAGAAAAGTAATCAGGGAATTTTCCAAAGTTCTTTGGCCTGTTTTGGTAGAATTTTTTTTCGACTGAACTGAATTAAGATGACAAAAAAAAAAACGTATACCAAAAACAGAACAAATAAAACAAGTAAAAACGCCACTACACATACATGGGTGGATCCAGAGTTGTTTTGACGTACACATGCCCCCCCCCCCTAAGAAAGTCAAAATCACACTAATTACAGGGTTGGAGGGGCAAAAAATACCAATGGAAAAGCCAATTTTTATTGGTGTCAGCCCCACCCCCACCCCGACATTAATTCTATAATCACGCATGTGACATAGAAGCTATAAAGATAAGAAAAAAGAAGAACAACAGAGAAATGAAACATATGTTCTTCTTGAAGGCACAGAAGAATACTAGATAGAACGCCTAAAAATATTACACACTTGGAGAAAAGAGGATAAAACCGAGTTTTACTGTCCAAGATTTATTGCGTTGTTTTGATAATATTCTGGTGCCGAGTATTATTCTGCTTTTATTTTGTTAAATATTCATATTTATAAACACCAAGCTTTCTTTAATATTGAAAGGCTTCACAGATAAAAGGTTAAGCCATAAGTTTGTCTCAGAGGAAAAAAAAAACAACGTCATCTAAAGTTAACCAGCAAAATCAAAAAGCTGGATCCCTATTTTTAGTTTTGTTTTATTTCTCACCAACAATTAAATGCCCAATTTTGTTCAAAAGGGTACAAAGGGAAGTTCACTTATTTCCTTTTGTCCTTTTTTTTGTAGTTTATTCTTTACGCAGCTGGTAAGTATACCTTGCTTTGTTCTGACGACAGTTCATCAAATTGATACTTTCAGAAGTGTTTTTGTTGTTTTTCTATAAAAAAAAAAATTCAGGGTGAGGGGGATTAGTGTGCTTGGTATTTTTTATTAGGAGGAAGGAGGAAAACTATTTTTCTCCGGTTTCATAAAAAAGAGAGAATACACTTCTTTATTTATAACGCATATCGTCCGACAGGCTTTTGGCTAATTTTACAATAATAAAAAGTTTAAAAACAAAACAGCATAAAACAATTATAAGTTGGACACAACATATCCAAAATACATATTATTAATAATCTTAATCTTTTTAAGAAATGTCTAAGCAGGGTTTGAAACAGGATATACATAGAAAGATGGGGTCAGGGCAAAGGCCTCCCCTGAAAAAACTCAGTTTTGCAAGTTTCTTGGTATTTTTTAGCCAAAATTACATAATATGTGTATTATTAACCCACTCCCTCGAAAAAACGGCAGCATAAATGCCAGGGTTTAACAGAAAAATGTATTTTTCTGTCAAAGACAGAAATTTTTGGACACAGGAATTTTTGATAAAATCGTTAAAATTTAAACGTAAAAAGAGTCAATGCTTCTGAGTATATAAGGATAAACCTTTCATTTCATTGAATACGTTAAAGTACGAAAATGTAAAAAATTTAGCATTATAAAAATAGACGAGTATTTAGTGCATGTTCAAAATTCTGACAATTTTAATACTATAAGGATCTAAAATAAATTTAACAGCTAAGAAAAGAGTTCAAAACATTTCAAACCCCGTTTTTTCATCTGTATTCAAGCCAACAGTGAAAAATAAAACAAATGCACTCTAAAATAAAAAAAAAGAAAAGAAAAGAAAAGAAACCATGTAAAAGGCATTAAGCTCTTGATCACACAAGATTGAGTAAGACACCAAATGCAAAACAAAATTAAAAAGAACAATAGCCTTAAAAAAAATGATTTTTCTAAATTTAGCACACAAAGAGGGAAGGGGGTTCGGGGCCAAGTCCTCTCCTGGGAATAATACATTTTTACGATATTCTTGGCAATTCTTGTAAAATTATCTCATTAATTTTTTATTATTGGATCCAACCGCCCAACGCCCCTTCCCCCAAAAAACAGCAAAATTGACGGTATTTGACTAAAATATTTTATACTGTTTCCTCAGAAAACTTTACTTTTTCTATGTCAATATTTCAAAGACGGTGGACTATTTTGTTAAAAATTAAAATACTTCCGGGTTTGAAAAGAAAGAATAAGGATAAATTTCCTCCAAAAATTCAGTATTGACATTTTATGAAACAAACTGAGTAAAGTCAATTAAAAAAAAACTACGTTTTTAGAATAGACAAATGTCTAGTGTATATTCTAAATTCTGATAAATTAAGGACTATTAGGATCCAAAAAACCAAAAATCTACAAAAAATGTGTTCAAAACATTTCAATACCTTCTATTTTCATCAATATTTTAACCAACTGTGAAAAATGAAACAACTAAAATTCAAAATGGAGAGAAAATAGAAATAAAATTTAATAAATGTAAAATCCGTTCAAGCTCTTAATCATCTAATATTGAGTAGGAGGAAAAACATAAAACAAAAGTAAGAAAAAAAAAAACAACTTTCAAAAAAGCAGCAAAGAGTAAAAAAAAGATAAATAAAAATTTAACATTTTGCTCCTGCTAGGGTAAGCGGGAAGCCAAATAAAAACCAAAAGTTAATAAGAAACAGAATAACCTTGAAAAAAGAACAAAAAGAAAATTAAAAATAAGTATCCACGTTAATTAACTTACATCTTGTTCTTGCTAGGATGTGGGGGACAATGCGACCGCAGAATTTAAGAAAAAGAAAAAAAGATTACCTCTTAAGAATGGGTAGCTTAAAAATTAGACCTAGCAAATTTTAGGGTGGGTATGAGACAAAATGTAAACCAAGATTTTAAAAAACGATAGTAAACAAACTTAAAAGTAGCCATATAGAAGAGGCTACATCATTCTTGTGTTGGGATAACCAGAAGGTAAAGTGTTCCTAGGAGCGTAGTTGATTTCTTGAAGAAGTTGTTGTGGCACATATAACGGAGACTGGGTGCAGACATATGGCGAGACAAAGAGGTTGAGGCTCGAGAACACAGTAGGGTCTTGAATAATAAAAAAAACTGCATAAATAATTGAGTTACGAGCTACTAATATAACAAGCGGTTGAAAACAAAAAGGTTGAATAGAAAAACAACAATAGGTTGAAACGAAGAATAAAATATCAAAAGCAATTTTTTGAGATGGACTAGTTAGGAGTTTAAGAAACTCATCTCCCAGGGGTAGAAAACATGACATTAAGTGAAATAGAATTTACTTACCCATGCAGCAAGGATGGGGTGCATAGGCAGTGCAGCAAGAATGGGGTGCATAGTTTAATCTTTCCCTATATAATCTTATAACATGATCAAAAGAATTTTTGAAAATTGATATACTGTTGGAAATCATACGTATTAAGAAAAGCACAAAGGAATTTTTTTTTTAAATCTGTTCCTTTTACAATTTATGATCTCTGGAAATGTTTATCTTTCAACACATGGTTTAAGTTTAGTAAATTTACCTTTCTCCAAGTAAATTTTAGTAAATATTTCCTCAGTAAAATTAGTAACTTTTTTCTCATCACAGTATTTTATTTGATCAGAAAAAATTGTAGATACGCCTGCAGGACTTTTGCAAAGTTCTAGAGAAATTATAGAAATAAAAAAATTATGTATGGGGGTATTAGTATAAATAGAGATGAAGGGGAGTTTAGGATAAACTCAAGTTATAATAGTTTAATTAAGGAGCAGGTAAAATCTCCAACCAGTAGTGATTTACATAATTGTCCTGGAATAAGTGATAACCTTTAGAAAAAAAAGTCAAAATGAGGTCAAAGCTGGGAATAGTTAACGGACTGCAGCTAAACTGGCGAAAAAAAAAATGTATTTAATTTATCATTCATGAATTTGTTGGTTAACCTGTGAGACTTAGTTGGGGGTGATGGACCTGGGGTTTGGTGACCTTTTGTGTTTGTTCAAGTAAATATAGTCTTCACTTTTAATAGATTCCTATTTATACATTGAATGTTGAGACGAGAGTGAACCATGGTTGCACT
Organism: Artemia franciscana; assembly: GCF_032884065.1. Lineage (NCBI taxonomy): Eukaryota > Metazoa > Arthropoda > Branchiopoda > Anostraca > Artemiidae > Artemia > Artemia franciscana. The sequence continues at coordinate 5,508,649 of NC_088876.1, forward strand.
ATAGACGTTCGCTTTGGTTTTTTTCTTATGTTGTAACATCAGTGCTGAAAGTTTGCTTACAACCTGAGTTGTTCTTTATTTTTTTTTTTATTCTTCGTGTGTTTAGTTGTCCTGTTTTTTTTGTGCGTTATTTTTATTTTATTTTTTAATTTTGTTTCCGTTCTTTTCGTTTTTTTCCGTTGAGAAAGTCTCCGGGACGTGGGGCTGAGGTATTCGGAATATTTTTTAATTAAAGTGTTGTTTTGTTTTTATTTTTTGTTCGCTGCTTTGTCAAAATTAAAACCCGTTTTTTCTTGCTTAATTTTTCTTAAAAAGTTCCATATTTTCAAATTTTGCAAATTTTGCAAAAATGTCGCCAAATATTACAATTTTTGCAATCGGATCGCAAGATGAGTCAATACGAGATTTTCCTTTTGAAGCAGTAAGTTTAGATGGATCCTTGGTTTTAAATGGGTAGCGAATACTATCTTGGCTCCTGTATAAATGGGTCTTGTAAATTTTCAATTAACAGTTTAAATAGGGATAAATCTTTTTATTAGATAGTGAAAAACAATGCTAAAAATTCTGGATATTTCAATCACATACACAGATACCGTCATCAGTAATACAATAAAAACCAGCGATGTTTATGCAACACAAAATGATTACATATTATTTAGTGCTCTTACTTTTTTCGGCGCAATTGAGACAGCAATTCTCCCCGACTTCCCAGTTTCCGGTTCATTAGCTGGGCAGGGGTCAAAGGCATTGGGAGAAATGAACTTTATTATGGGAAGTTTATGACTTTTGCTTGCAGAAAATTTCTACGTTTTGTAAATTTTTAAATATTATCTGCTCGAAAGCATTTTTCAACATATGATCTTCAAAATAAGATGTCATATTGCACGGCAAATTAATTTTGTTGGAGGATTGGGTACAGCAAGAAAAAACAATCGTTGAAACCATCTTCATTATTTCATTACTTTGTAGCTCTAATTTATATCTGAAATCTTGTTCCAAGATATTACAAAATTGCCAATACCAATAGATTTGACGAATTGTTTAACTGAATATTCTGCGTTACCATTATGACGACACCATGGCTCTTTATTGAGCTACAACCCATAGTTTCAAGAACTGCTCAAATAAACTAAGTGAAATAAAAGTAGGGATAAAAAAAAAACGAATTAAAGGAATTGAAAACAAATTGAACAGAATAATTGGGATAACATCTTCAGGCAAAATTATTCATAAAAGAATAGGTGGACAGAGCAAAAATACCTGATTGAGCCTGATTGTGGATATTTTGCCAAGATTCTTGTGGTGGTAACAAAACCGGGGGCGGAACTCGGAGATCAGGAAGTTCTATCGGTTGTACAGCATAGGGTTGCGCCACATTAACCCAGCAAGTTCCATTCTGACAAACTTCAGGGTTTTCGGCAATAGTAACTTCCCTTCCTTCTTGGGCCACTGGTGTTTTTAGTGTATTATAATTTACAAGACTAGGCAGGATGTGATGTGTAGATACCATGTTAAGAACTGGGGTTTTCAGCAATGACTTGTCAATTGGAAGAGGTACAACTCCTTTGTTGGTCAACTTAAAAGCATATCCAGTGTGGTACAAGGGGGTTGTTACACTGACTGAAAAGATACCATGCTTAGAGAAGCATATCAGAAACATAGAATTTTTGTTAAAATACTCACAAGCAATTTTATATAAATATAATCTAAAATTAATCATGGTTTTTGAACCTTAATGACAGACAGAAAGGAAGAGAACTTAAGCAAAACCCTAGGCATTAACTCACTAAGCAACATTTAAAAAGGTAGCCGATTTTACACTAGACTAAATATGACAAATTTTACAATATTACTTTTCAACTAGGGCAAATTCTGTCCCTTTCTTGGTTTAAAAATATTTAATTTAAATTACAAAAGACACAAGAAAACTATTAAGTTAAGTTTAACAAAGAAATTACGTCCGTAAAAGCTAAAGATTATTAATCTGCGGATTCCAAAAGACAACTCACATGTTCAAAGGAAAGGTACACTTGCTTATGCTATTTTGTGTCATGTGTTTTAGCTTATTTCTTGCTGATTTTACACCCACGTTGCTGATCTTTTAAATTGGGCCCCCAACACTACCAATAACTGCATATGGAAGTCTGTTTCATCAAAAATTGATTCCCAATTTTTCATGGTTTTTCGAGATGGTATTGTACGCTTCCACTTAATCTATACTACGCTTAGCGTTGGCATTGTCCTCAGTATTTTCAGCAATTGCAAAACCTATTAAATAATTATCAAATATTTGGGCACGTGAAGAGCGAAGGAGTGAGGAGGGGGTGGCCCCTCTCGTATGTTGAAATTTTTTTAGTTCGTTTAAAGTTTTAACGCCCCTTCTACTTTCAGTAAAAAAATTGTTTAATATTTAATTTCTGACCATTTTTAAAACAATGCCTGGAAATCCACCTCCCCCTCTGTGGAAAATCGTCCTCCACGAAAAATGCTTAAACACAATTCCCTCCTCACCAAATTTTCTTTGGCATATCTTCACCTGTAAAATTTAGTCTCCAAAGAGAAAGTAAGATAAATAAAAGAATTCCGTAAGTAAATTCTGGCCAATCCCCTGTGTAAAACGTCTCCTTGAAAATTTACTCCGCAACCTTTCCTCCCCATGGAAACCTCTTGACATAGAAAACCCCCTGCCCCACAGAAAATCGTCCCTTGCGAAAGACAAGTGTATATTTCCCAGCAATGAATACTATATACAAACGGCGGATATCCCAACTTCAAGTATTTTTGCGAGGGCTGTGGCGGGTCATATCATCCCCAGAGGTATAGTTATGGGACCTTTTAACTATAATCAACAAAATGCCTATCTCAAAATTTTATCAGATGTCTATGGAGAAAAAAGGGAGCTGGAAGGGAGGTTAGTTACCTCAAATTTTTGAGTCATTTAAAAAGGACCATAGAACTTTCAATTTCTGTTTGAATGAGCCCTCTCCCGATCCTCTAGCAATATTGGTTCAATACGATCACCCTGAGAAAAGAACATATATCGGTGAATTTTCTTCTGGCAAAAAAACAACAAAATTGAACGTTTCACAGATATGAGTTTGAAACCTCCACAGTAAGGTTCTTTGATATGCTTGATCTGATGGTGTGACTTTGATAAATCACACCCTTGACTTTTGGGGTATTTCCCTTTTTTTTGAAAATCTGACAAATTTTCTCAGGATCGGAGCTATTTATTGGTAAACACAATGAATTCTATATATTTGGAATCATCAGAAAACCAATTCTTTTGATGTGTTATCCAAATAAGTCCGTCACCACCAACTGTTTCTTCGTCGGAATACTTTTGCTTCAGAGCTTTATCAACAAGTGAGTGAACAAGAAAGTGAAAGAAGAAAAAAGCAAACCAAGTGAAAGTGAAACAAGAAACAAGTGAGTGAGTAAAAGCGCGTTTAAAAGAAAAGAAAACCAGAGTGAACAGCTAACTAAAGCAAACAACGTAGGTATCTTCGAAGACAACACTGCCTTTCCATGACGTACAGATAATAGTTGAATACGGAAAAACCCTTTTATTAGACAGTGAAAACAGTAACAAAATTTCTGGATATTTCGAGCTAGGTTTATCCAAAAACCTAGATTTGAATATCCAAAAACCTAGGGTGAATTGGGATCAAATTCAATTTATGACAGTTTACTACGGTCGAATAAAGTAATGTTCATTTCTCCAATGTTTTGACCTCTGTTTACCCGATAACGAACCTTCTCATTTAAATCAAGCTAACGAACCGGAAACTGGGAAATCAAAGTGATTTGCTTCTGTGTCTGAGTTAAAAAAGATAAGAGCATCAATTAACATGTAATTATTTTGTTTTGTATAAATATCGATGTTTTATTTCTATTATTATTGTTTGTCTGCTGTGTATGTGACCGAAATATCTAGAATATTTTTATTATTTTCACTGTCTAATAAAAGGGTTTGTCCCTATTGAACTGTTATTTGTACCAAAAACCTAAGTAAAGAGTTGTTTAAATTCTATATATTTAAGTATAATTAAAGTTGTCTTTATGCAAAAAAGTGAATAGATTTAAATATATTTAAAGCACAATGTAACAAGTATTAATTTTATATATATAATATACACACACACATATATATATATATATATATATATATATATATATATATATATATATATATATATATATATATACCGTCAAAACTCGATGTTCCGCTTCCGCTGACTTCAGGTGCAGGGATCCCGCCAAAATCCGCAGTACACTCTTTGATGCTTAATGAATTCGTAGGTTCACAAAGATTCTGCTTGGTTTTACACGTCCTCTTTTCTAGGTAGTCTTTACTTGAATCTGCAGCAGCTTCTTTAGCGATATCCTCGATCGGAATGGGCTGAAGAGAAGACAAGGGAACTTTCCCTCTGTAAACAGTAAAACATATTTTATATTGATTTCCAATCATCCTCGATGCTTTTCTAAACATTTCTACTGAAATTTGTTTAAAAGACAAGTAAAGGCTAAATTATGGTATTTTTTAGAAAAAAAAACACATATACAAAAAAGGGGCCATTGTTAAATGCACCAAGGAGAGAACGCAGGGGTTTGTAACTCTATTCATACATGGGGCGCGAATTGTAGTTTGTGCTGATGCCTATTAAGTCTGTTGATCAGTGCTATCGAAGAAAAGATTATTGCTTCTCGTTTGCTAAAATCACTTTTCAGAATTTTCTTATTGTATCATGTGTTCGATCGAAGAGAGTAAACAATTTACAGAGTTCAATGGCAATTCCATAGTTGTTATATCAGAGTCTCGGTAATATTTTACTTGCATTTTTTTGGAACATTATTCATTTCCGCGGACAAACTATCTTCTGAGTTTGGAGACCACAACAGGACAGCAATCCTCGGGGCAATAAACAGGACAGCAGGATTCGAGGATAAGCCTGATATAGGTTATAATGAAAAAATAAATTACCAATGCAACAGCACAAACACTCATAAAAAAAAGACAGAAGGAGAAAAGGAAGACTGTTTTTCTACTTTAGTAATTAATATAGATCAGTACTTGAATGACGCCTTAACCCTACTCATTCATCCAATTACATAGGTCAAATAGCATAGCCATACACAATCAACCATAAAGAATAATCCATGGACAGGCAGTCGTGTTGTAAGTAAGTATAAGTCGTCATTTACAAAATATTAAAAACAGTAAAAAAAAAAAAAAAAAATCAGAGGCGACAACCCAACACAAGGGCTCATCAAGAGAATACACACTTGTCCATAGTGTTTTGGCACTTTAAATTCCCTACCCAAGCAAGTGGCGTGCCTATACACAAGTTGAAATTAAAGAAGTGAGAAGACCCTGCTCATACTTGTCAAAATCTGTACTAACTATTGACCTTTGCGCAGAATACTGCCGACATGCAGCTTAAGTGAGTAATCACTCCTAAATTTTATGCCTAGCATTCTTACAGGGAAGCACTTGAAAACAGCACATCTGGGAGCATGGTATCCCGCTTGAGTGGACTTAATAGACAGCATTAGATATGCAAATAGGTATGGCTGTTTTTCGTTGTTTTTTTTTTTACGTTTTACGTTTGTTTCATGGTTAATCTTTTTTTTTTTCAATGCTATATAGTCTTACATGCAAGATTTGTTAGTAAGAAGCGTGTATTGTTTTTACTAACATTAGGAATAATATGAAAAAATCTATTTTCGGTCCATCAAGATTTACAAAATTAAAAAGTGTAGAAAAAAAAATTAAAAAAAGCGGAAATCGACAACGAAATAAGCAAAAAAGGAAAAAAGGAGAATAAGGAAAAAACATATAGAAACTAAAAGTTATCTTAAAATCATTTTAAATGAATAAGACATTGAGTTATCTATTAGTCAAAAACAAAAATAAAACAAATAATTAACAATCATAATTCGGCGGTTAATTCTTATTACATTATTTACGCTAGAACTATATAGATAGGATGTTCTAGGCGTTCGACCCCCCCCAGAAAATATCCCCACGAAAAACACCCCCCCTGGTAAATACCCCCCGCAGGAAATACCCTCCGGAAAAATATCCCCCCCGTGGAAAATAAGGTTTTCCAAATTTGATAATTTTATCTGAATTCTGTTTTTTTTTCTTGGGGAAGGAATTTTGGTATTTGTGTATCTTTCTCTCACCTTAGTTGAGAAAAGACAAGGACAAGTGACAGAATGGATGGGGAATATATAATTTGGCTCTATTCTTGCACATAAGGGGGTTCGGTAAAGTATTTGGACAGTTTGAAGTCACAAAACAATTCTTACTTCACAATATGCAAAATAATTGTACCTAACAAATTTTGCAAGCAAACCCGCTATTATTTAGCCCCCCCCCCCCCCGCAATTAGCAAATATATAGCCCAAATTTGTTTCTAAAGTAAAGAAAAAAATAACAAAGAAACCGGTTTGTTCTCCAATTTTACGCATCGTAAACTTGAGTGAATGGCGTACAATATAGAAGTACCAGAATTTCTTATGGAGAGAGAGCCGGATTTCTCGGAATTATTCAAAAACGACCAAAAATTGAATTAAAAAAAACAAGATTTTTCAACTGAAAGTAAAAAGCAACATCAAAATTTAAAACGAAAAGAAATTATTACGTATATAAAAGAAGTTACCCCTTCCACAATACTTTACTTCCCCTCCTTTATGTGCAAATATATAGCCCAAATTTTATATTTCCCATCTATTATGGTACTTGTATTTGTCTTGTCTCGCAATAAGCTGAAAAAAAACTAACAAGGAAACCGCTTTGTTCTCGAGTTTTAAACAGCGTAAACTTGATAGAGTAGCGTATAATACACAAGTACCAAAATTCCTTCCCTTTATGAAAAAAAAAAAAACAATACTCAAATAAAATTCACAAATTTGGAAAGCCTTATTTTCAACGGGGGGTATTTTCCCGAGGGTATTTACCGGGGGGTATTTTGGACAGGAGGGGGGTCCGAGGGATATTTTCCGTGGGGGTGGTATTTTCCATGCGAGGGGGGTTATTTTACGCGAGGATTTTTTCAGGAAGGGTATTTTTCTGAGGGAGGTAATTTCCGGGGGGGGGGGGGCATATTTTACGCGGAGATGTTTTCCGCGAGGGTATTTCCCGGGAAGGTAAACACCAGGGAGGGGGGAGTAAACGCCGGCAACTATCGATCACGTGATAAGAACTGATCACCAAAACTAAAATATTCAGTGAGCGGCAAAGTTTTAAAAACAAAAGAGTCAAGCTCATTTTGCGATAAGCTAGCTACCAAGCTTTAACAAGCTAGTTACTGTCAAAACATCAAGTGAAACTTTGACTCGACGCCCTAAACGCCTAAAATGGATATGGAGGATTTGCTTGCTTGTAGGCATTCTCTTTAGTATAATTTCCATTATTTTATATGAAAAAAAATTATATTAACATTATAGGAAATCATATTATAATTCTTTAGAATACTGTTTACACATAATTAAAGTAAACTACATCCAATGTTAGATACGAAAATATGTTTATATGTAAAGGAATATCACCAGGTTTTTCCTTTCCTAGAAAATCACTCATAATTTTGACTTTCAATTGGAATTTGTAGAAAGATCTATTATTGTCAACCAAGTACGAGCTCAGTAAAAATTTCGATTTTCAAATTTTCAAAATACAATAAGGATATCCGAGTGTCCATAAGGGTTTTATAATTTGCTTCAAGATTGAAATGGTTCATAATCAGCGTAACTTCAAAATTCCCTGAGGTGAGTAGGGGGTGAAACAAGGTTTTGGAGGCTACTAACCCAGCTCGTTTTTAGGCTCACATACATATTTGATTGTTGCTAAGCAAAAGGTAATATGGTTCTCAATTTTTTAGGAATGTTGAAAAACAATAAATTTAATATAGAGAACAATACTTGACATGGAAAATCATATAGAAAACAATAAGGTTTCTTATATTTTAGATACGGAAAAATTATTTTTCGGCGTAAACAACATATGTTATTTGACCGATATACAGGACACACATGCTATCAACACAATTTTTTTTTAGAATGTTGTGAAACAATAAATATAACATAGAGAATAATACTGGACATGGAAAATCATTTAGAAAACAATAAGGTGTCCTATAATTTGGATATGAAAAAATTATTTCTTAGCGTAAACATCTATATACATATATATATATATATATATATATATATATATATATATATATATATATATATAAAATATATATATATATATATATATATATACATATATACATCATCAATATATGTAGAGGACACATCATCAGCACATATAAACACATATTCAAACAAGTACAAATATATCATCAAAATATACACATCAAACATCAACATATGGCAGACACAATACTTGTTTTGTTGTCTCTTTGAGTTCAAAATATTTAGTTAATATATTACTCAATTATTGAAAGAAATATTCAGCATAAATTTAGGAAATTGTGTTATTTCTTCCTAACTTTTAGTTATATCTTCATATAACATCTTACTTTGTCCGTATAATTCACCTTATACCTTCAAGCAAGAACAATTTGTATTTGGTATTTTTCTCTGAGACTATCCTGAAAGTATCTCTGAGACTACCCCCCCCCCCCCTATCTCCTGAAATATTAAAGAATAGTGACTTCGAATAATTCTAATGTGTGCTCTGTTATAACTTTGGTCCTTTTCTATAAGGAAGCAGCAATAAATTTATGAAACGTTAATGTCTTTAAGAGCGTTATGAGTGCCACAGGCATAAGCATCAAGCTGCCACAGTATTAAATGATTCGGATGTGTGTTCTGTTATGATTTCGTCCATTTCTATAGGGAAGCATAATCTATATATATAAAAATAAGTTGTTTGTCTGTGGGCCTGTCGAGTGACGTCATGTCATCATGTCGTCATGAAGTTAGTTGTCGTCATGTTTGTTATGACGATGACGTCATTAAAAGTATTTAAGAAAATCGTTCAAAGACAAATTTTTAATTGTAAGAAGATCGTGGACGGAAAAATGTTTAATTGTAAAATGACTGAAGAACCTACAATGGCAACAGCCGAGGAAGCTGCTCAAAGAGTCTATGCCAAAAAACTTGCGGCTGATAGAGAAAGTAAGAAAAGAAAGCGTGCCGAGGAATCACAAGAACAGCAAGAAAACAGGCTTGCGGCTAAAGAACGCAAAACCGCGCAGTTAGATGAAAATCCACCTGGACAGCGAGAGTCAAAACATATCAAAACTGAAAATGATAGCGATGATGATTGGGTTTGGGATTTTGACTTGGATAAGGTCATCAATGTCTACCAGATTTTAGTTAAAAAAACAAAGGTTCGGCGATATGTATTTCATAGTGACGCTGAAAAATAAAGAAGAAAAAGAAAACTGAAAAAAGAAAGAAGGTAAAAAACTAAAAAAAACTAAAAAGAAAAAACACTCAAAGAGAAATTACAGACCGGGACACAAATGACGACCGGGACACAGGGAATATAAATGACGAACAGGACACAGGTATTTAAGAATATCGTTCAAAGACAAATTTTTAATTGTAAGAAGATCGTTGAAAGAGAAATTTCTAATTGTAAAATGACTGAAGAACCTACAATGGCAACACCCGAGGAAGCTGCTCAAAACGAATGTATTCAAGCCGAAGTAGCTGAGTTGGTAAAGCGTTATGTTTCAGGTTCTAGGTCCGAGAGGCTCCAGGTTTGAACCTTGGCTTTAGCATTAATACAAAAGAAGAAAAAAACTAAAAAGGGAAAAACTACAAAAAAAAACAAAAAAAAGGTAAAGAACTAAAAACTAAAAAAGAAAAAAAAAACTAAAAAAAAATAAAAAAAAGGTAAAAACTACAAAAAAAAAAAAAAACTAAAAACTAATAAAAAACTAAAAACTGAAAAAGAAAAAAAAACTAAAAAAAGGAAAAAAACTGAAAAATAAAGGAGAAAAAGAAAACTAAAAGCCGGGACACAGGGAATATAAATGACGACCGGGACACTCAAAGAGAAATTACAGACCGGGACACAGGGAATATAAATGACGAACGGGACGCTCAAAGAGAAATTACAGACTGGGACACTGGGACACAAATGACGACCGGGATACTGGTAATATAAATGACGACCGGGACACAGGGAATGTTCGATTAGCAATCACCATCAACAAAGCTCAAGGGCAATCATTAGAATAATGAGGTATAGATCTGAATACGGATTGTTTTTCCCATGGACAATTTTATGTTGCATGTTCAAGAGTTGGTAAACCTGACAATCTATTTATATGCAGAGACAATGGGACATCGAAGAAAGTTGTATATTCGTAAGTTTTACGTAGTTAAAAACATATATATATCTATAACGAAAAGAGAAATCTTTTCTCTTTTATCTATATTCACAGGTGGGACACAGGGACACAACTACAATGGCGCGTAACTAATATGGCACGTAACGACTTACGCGCGCGGGGGGGCTTGGGGGGGCTTGGGGGGGCTTGGGGGGGCGCGAAGCGCCCCCACCAACTAGGTGTTGGGGTGGCGCTTCGCGCCACCCCAGCAGCTAGTAATTTTATGAAACGTTAATGTCATTAAAAGCGTTGTGAGTGCCACAGGCAAAAGTATGAAGCTAAGCATTCTCATAACAGAGCCAAAGCGTTTTACCATGAAACTTTGTTTGAAGATGTTGTTTATTTTTAATTTCTCTAGCACAGGATAGCTGATAAAAGGGGAAGTCAATTTTTAGTGAAGTGGCAACTCTGTTTGAAGAACACAAACGTACCTCTGCCCTAGGTCGACAACAAAAACATCAACCATAGCATCTGCTGACCTTGAATTAATGTTTTGAATATAGCAGATCATCTGAAAGGGACCAATGGCAACTCGACATTTTGCACCAGGTTGCAATATAGCGTTGTAGAATTTTGTTGGGAAATATTTTTTATCTGAAAAACAAAGACATGTTGACATTTCTTATTTATATTTTTTGGTCAGTTCCAAGTAGGTATTTTGCACTTTGCAGTTATGGATTATTTGAGAAGCACCGTCAATCAATAGAGGAATAACCATGAATTACTGACAACAAATTATCATTAAATTCAGCTTAAAGCACAGTAGAAGGGAAATTATTTTTCAGGAATTTTTCCAAGCAATGTACCACCCCTAAAAAAATCGTAAAGGTCAAAAATGTACTCTGTACTTCATTCCTCTTACCTCAAGATTCCCCCCCACCCACTAAGGGTTACACTTTCAAGAAGCTATGTTGAAATCTAATTTATAAAGATTAATCCTTGATTTTCTGTGGCAGTGCCATCTTAGGATATCTTGGTCGTTTTTACTTACATTTCTATGTAGGGGAACTATTTTAGCTAGCCATAGAAGAAGTTGCTAAGCAGAAAGAAGTTCATGAAAAGACTTTAGTGGAGAGGTTCTTCGATGCAATGACGCACTTTTAGAAAAATGGTACCGTTTTAGTTCTAAACTCATTAAAAAACTTAATTGCACAATATAAACCTAACCTTTATTAATCTGTAAAATCATAATAAATTACTGTAAACAATTTACGAAACAAAAGCACATAAAACTTACATTGTTAGAAGAACGCGCAGCTGGTTCTTATTGAAATTTACTTTTGTAATTTTTACACATTTGTTGCTAACCTTTTATTAGCATTGGTTTAATTAAATTACAAAAATATAATGATTTAAAAACTAAAATAATATAATCTACAAAAATATAATGTTATGTAAAACAAGTAAATAATTACAGTTATCGTGCTATAAAATCCAACTTGAACTTTTGTCATTTTGTTGACAAGTTTTGTTAAAAACATTTTTTTTATGGATCTGTTAATTAATAATGAACTCATCAAATAATTTATTTATCAATATAAGTTATTAATCATAAACTAGCCATGTGCTCTGACACACTTATATTTGATTTCAGCAAATTTAGACTGTATTGAGATCCGAAGATATAAAAACACACGAGTTTTAAAAAATCTAAGCAATTTTCTTGACGAATAATAAATCTTAAATTTTATCAAATTTGTGTGTTTCTATATCTTTCGATCTCAATACAATTAAAATTGGCTGAAATTACAAATAGGGCGTGAGAGTAAATAAATGCGTCCTTGAATATGTTATGACGAGCCACACTTTCACTCCTAGTCTTTAGAAAATTTCAATATTCTGAATGGCAGATATGCACAACTATTTCTCACTTTTTATGTGTGCTTGGAGGTAGAAGTGTATTTTTGGAGATGGGTGTTCTTTTTAACACTTTTTCGTTTTTTGTACAGATATTTCCTACACAAAAAGATTTTCGACAAAAAAAGGAGGCTCACCCTTGCGGTTTTTTGCTTTCCAAATATCGTATTCGACATTCCTGAATATTTTTGAATGAAGCAACTTGGCACATCGGAAGGGAAATGGTATTCCACCATGTTCAAAAATTTCTAGGGCATCCGCTAAAACGAATAAAAAATCTCAGTTAAACAGTTTGATAAAGGATCCGACCTCATCTAAGTAGAACCTGTTTCTCTGACGCTCAACCCTAATGAAATATCACAAAATATGATGAAATTATTATATTTTATATCAGATTATGGGCAACAGCCCCTTATCCTGGAAAAATCTAATTGCCTCTTCTTCAGTCTTTGGCAAATCCCAAATCTTCATTTTAACGTCCTTTTTCTTTCAATACAGATCGCAAAGTAAATGAATTTCATACATGGACAAAAAAACCGATTCTAGTTAGGTTCTAATTCGATGAAGAATATTAGGTCGGAGCTATATCATACAAGTACCAAGGCAATTTTTGAAAATATAATTAACAAATTTTTGATTCCTCAACCTTGCCCAAAGGCGTAACTGGGATCTCAATAATATAATGACGGAATTGTTTCTATCGGTCGTAAATTTTTTCTTCTACAAATGCACCCCCGTGAGGTATGCCTGTTTCTGAAACTGGGAAACCCTGGTATATAGTATATAAAATCATTGCTTGCCTCAAAATTTCTGAAGGCTTTATTAATTGTCGTTTTACGCTGCAAAATGGCACAAATGCTACGATGCACAATATTTTTTGATTATTATAAAAGTGAGTAGAGCTTATTTTTTTTTTTTTGTCTAATGAACATCAATCTGATATTCTAGAACCAACTGTCTGAAAGGACACCCCAGAAATAAAAACACGCACAGGTAACCCAAAATCTCCCCTTTTTTGCAGAAAGCGGTTAGAAACTTCTACAAAATATTTCTCTTATATGCAGAACTGGATGGCGTTATTTCCTAAAAAAATTCACGCCCTCTTTGGCTGCTTTCTTCCTGTTTTGAAAATCAGGCAAATTTTCTGTGGCTCATAGTTTTTGATGGGTGTCTTAAATCAAAGAATTTTGTATATTTGGGATAATCATAAAAACATAGTTATTTGAGTGTAGGTATTTTTATCAAAACATTTTTTTTAGAGTTTTAATCACTATTAGCACGAGTTACTTAGTTTGTAACCACTAACTGCCTAATATAAAATAAAATTAACACAAAACCAGATGCTCCATTCAAACATCGGTAAAAACAAATTTTATTGAGTCACCTGACTCTCCCTCATGACAGGGATCCTGACTTTGCTCAACATTTATATCCTCCTCCTCAGTCCCTTTTATATTTTTGACTGTCAGAATTTGGTACTACACATATGGGAGAGAAAAAATGATACAATCGATTAACTTTCCAAAAAATTGATGCAACGCCCCCGCGGGGATTTGGCAGCAGAGGTTTCTTGACAGTTTCTTCGGTACGCTAACTACAATACAAACTTATAAAATATTCCATTATGCGGATCCTGATGCATGTGACAAACGTCCGAAATTAACACCTGATATTACAACTAATTTTTTTTTTTTTTTTACATCACTAAGCGTTGATTTCTGAAATTAATTACAATCTAATTTTAACCAATGAATTTCAAAGACTTCATCTCTTATTACTTGTCTTTTAAATTACTCCCTGATATTACAACCATTTTAATATCAAGCATTTCACCTCTAAGCTCATTTCTCTTAATTTAAGTTTCTGAAATTGCCATTTCTGACCAATTTAGCATCGTGTTATACCTATTTTGTTTAGGGCTTCATCTCCTATTTGATTTATGCAAAATGCACAAATAAGGAAAAAATGAGACAGCAAAGTAAACGAAAACAAGAAAAAGAAAAATATTTCTGCTGAGATGTCCACTCAGCTGTCTTCAGTAGAGATGAATATAATAATAGATAAATCTACGGGGCAAGACAAAGAGACAAACTTTTAAAACTGAAATAAAACATATTAGTCAATTTCTAAAGTAACAGTGATGAGGCGACAAATTTAGCCAGCGTAAGCTCCGAAGTTATTTACGACAAGCTTTAGTCCTAGAAGAGGTCTCCAAGATACCTGGGAACCGTGGTGCGCCTCAAAACAACTCTTCCTCACATTCTCCAAACTTTCGCATTTACTCCTAAAATGTTCCAGGCTATCTCCATATTCCCAACAAAGAGGACAGGCACACCTACCTCACGGTTATCAGCATCATAAGAATTCCAGCGTCCTCAAGGCAATGGCACACAATTTTTTCGCACCTGCAACCAATATTTCAGCGCTCTCCACGGTATGTTCAGCCTCAAGTGAAACTCCTCTCGATACACTACTTTAATCTGCTTATAAAATGTTAGAGCACCTGGCTTCTCAACACCAGTAAGTGAAACCTGAACCTCCTGGTCCTTAAGGCGCAAATCCAACATATTAAGAATCATCAGGTTTATAATGAGCACTATGGCCTTCATTCCATGCCCATGAGAAGCCAGCTTTATCCAGTAGGGCTTTCACCTGTTTTGTCCATGTTGTATTTTTAGGAGATTTCAACATCTCACTGCATGTCACCTTCGCTAGACAGTTATCTGGCAAATTTAATATCTGTAAACAAAACTTGCTCATCTGTATAATCTTCTTACGACGCAAATTCGGTAATCCAGGTCACCCTTAAGAACCAAACACTAAAATTATTTTTCAAGCCAACTACTTTTATTTAAAATACATAAACTGCAGAGACTCCAATTGTCACACTATAGTGGCCCAGAGAACTCACAACCATAATGGGGAACTGGTAGGATTTTAGTTATAAAGAGATATTTATACATCTTCATATTCTGAATTCCCATTATGTGTTTTTGCCGGAGTAGAGCAAATGTAGCTGCCTTTCCATGAGAAGTCATCAACTTGATGCGATCCGTCCAGCTCCCACTTGCTGCGAGCACGTGTCCAGATGTTTATATCTGAGGGCTACCTTTATTTTCTCACCTTTATAAGTAAACAGCAAATCATGTTGTCCGTTGGATTTTCCACTATGCAAGATGACAATTTCAGTCTTGGAAGCGTTTAGCTTCGATTTCTTTGTTTCTAACTAAGCTTCAGCTAAATTCAGAAGAATTTGAAGCTCCTCGGCTGACTTGGCCACCAAAGCCGTGTCATCAACGAACAGTAACCAAGAAAATAGAATATTCGCTAGTGAGATGGCCGGGGCCCATTTCTGTTCAAGGTACTCTGTAAATCATTAAAATATAAAGACAAGAGCTTCGGTAACGGTTTGCCTCTTTGACGGACTCCTTTGAAGGTTCTGAATGGCTCATATGACAGTTTGTTTCTGAGCACCAAGGACAGTGAAATTAAGTCTGATTTTTAGAAAATGGTCAAATGTGGAAGTGTGGAAATTTTGACCCAAAATCCGGTAAAACAGACAAATCACAACCATTGAATATTTTCCTAAAATTAATATTAGAAGACAACTTGTACTTTGAAAAATCGAACAGCTAGAATTTATACGATAATTTGGTTATTCTTGTCTAACTCATAAGTCCGATTGTAAATAGAGTACCCGCTTTAACAATTTAATGTTATCAAATTATTTATAACATATAATTTCATAAAAATGTTAAAAAAATATTTTTATGGTATAATGGACAGAAAATAAAAACCCACTATTTTACTTGTTCTACGAAAATTATGCGCATTAAAAATATTTACTTAAAATTACATGAACCCACTTTTTGGAAGCACAAACGCAAAGACAATTTACTATTACTATTTTATCTTTTGTGAGTTCTAGAATATATTTCGAATTTTATTGCGGCAAAAATGGGGAAAAGTGAGAGTGAGAGAAGTGAAGGAGAGAGATTAATAATTCAATCTTTCTTTCATATAAATCGGCTATGTATTGGTTATGACTCTTTTTTCTTTTCTTTTTTATATTTGTAAGGATGTATTTTTCTGCCAGTAATTATGACAAAAAAAAATCACTCAAAAAGATTCATCGTTTCGGTGTCGTTATCAATGGGTCTAGGGGATTTTATCATTTATTCATAAGTATATATTGTAAGTAAGCAAACTTGAGACTACAATAACAGGTTATAAGATACGCATTTTTGTTTTAGGCATGAAGATACATTATTCACTATTAACATCAGATTTTGAATTCACCTAATATAACCTTTCCTTGTCCAGAAGACATAGGATTTTCCTTGTTGGACTTCTCTACTCTCTTGTCGACATTATCGATTTCTGTTTCAGGATTGCTGATATTCTCCTCATTTCGAGTTATATTCTCTGTAGAGATCTCCGAGGATTTCTCAAGCATCTTTTCTGCTGCAATTGTTGCATTTGAAATTCCAAAAACATTAGTGAAGAGAGTGTCGTAAAACAGAGCTGGAAAAAAAATGGAATAACTATTAAAAGATATAGAAAACTGATTATAATTAAAAAAATAAAATATTAATAATAAACATCAAATTTAACTTTTAATTTTCATTTTAAATCAACAATAAATGTAAATTAATTAATATAAAACAATTGAAAATAGAAAATTATTTGAATCTATATTCTTTACCTGTGTAGGCTAGGCTCAATAAGTTTGTTGCGGTTTTAGAATTTAAGGGACACATTTTAGCAGCAATTGTGGTATTTGTTACATTTAATTGCACTTGTTACTATATTTAGTTGCATTGCATTTGTACATGTTTCATTTCTAAAGAGCTTTTGGTGCTTGTTAATTATACAGAACACGCCCAAGAAGCAAATTTAGGTTTATCAAAATAGAATATACCAAAATCCGATGAAAAAATAATACTTTATTAGCAAAATTACGAAAACTGCGACAAAGAATTATAGAAAGCAGGATATTAAATACTAAACCTAACCCAACATAACCTAACTAAAATACCAACTCTATATATTAAATGTTTAATTCAAATATACCTACAACAGGTAAACTAAGTTTTCTTAGATCTTACATGTCAAAATTCTTAAGTATGTTCTGGATAATTAACAAGTACCGAACTTCTCATTATATTATAAGAGAGCTACCATGGAGTTGTTTTTGTTGTTAATTTTATAATTTCTATTGATGAAGGTCACCCTTTCCTTGTAGGTAATTACCATGGCTGGATTCTTGGAACTTGAAAAATCATTTTAAAAAAGAAAATAATTTTGAGAAAGAAAACAAAGGGTCCATGGCCAGTAAAAAGAAGCAGTCACATGAATATTTCGCTTATATGAAATTAGGTGTCTTCAGCGTTGAAACCGAAACAATCTAAAACATAACGCTTAAAAGAGAAACGGAAGAACCTCAAATCAAAGAAAAATAAAACTATCCAGCCAATATGTATCCAATTGCTACTCCATGTCAAACCACAGTAGTAGAAAATACTCACTATTGTGAGGCTTGAAATCTCTTATTGGATTATTATTTTATTTTTATTTTTTTTTTTTTTGGGGGGGGGGTAATTGAAAATGTATTTTTATATATGTGATCGCATACGTCGTGGAGTAAAAAAAGGGTCAGTTCTTAGTCTCGTCATATTTAATAACGCAACTAGAACAGCCACACGGTACCTACCCCGATAAGTGATTGATGGTATCAAGATTAGCCACTTGTCGTATGCTGACGATATTTTGTTGTTTTTGGACAATTTAGTACAGTTACAGAACAGATTTAATATATTACAATCAGATCTACGGGAGATAGGATTGGAGATTGAACCTACCAAAAAAAAATTCCCAGTGGCAAACAATTATAGTTATTTCCAGCATCATTCAATTAGGGTGGGATCACTGAATATTTTTTATAAGGAATACAGCAAATACCTTGGGTTGCGTTTTGGCCCGACAGCTAAAGCTACGCACTAAAGAGTTGATGTAATCGTCTGTATTGGAAAAACTTAGAAAAACCCATGGGCATGTTTGGACCTCATGTGTATTTTTCATCGTTCAATTTTCGAAGATTTTAAGTTAAAATGATAGGAAGCGTATCCGCTTGTTCTTTTTCTGGTTTTTTTAATATTTTCCTAGGATACCACAATGGTTCAGAAACAGGTATAACACCTGAAATATGGAATATTTGATATTACTGTTAAAATAGATCAACAATACGATCGATTTCTTCGACAATCTAGTGAAAATAGGATTGATTGTCTCCTTAACTGTCTCATTTGATGGATAAATAATTTTGTCGCCGTAGCTTTAATATAACTGAGCTATTCATTATCAGTGTTTATGCTCTACGTGTTATGAAAGTTTTAATGTTATTTATTATCGAGCTATTATTAGCTATTTATTATCTATTCGTGAGCTTTTATCAGTATTATGAGTTATTTATTATTTAGTTACTAATTATGTTATTTAATTAGTATTATGAGTATTATAGGTTATTGTTACATGTCAGCTTCTGTTGGTAGCATTTTCAATACCAAAAACAAGATTGAAGGTGGTGTCGTAAAACAGTAATACGAATATGAAATAACAGGGATCGGTGGATCCCCATGGATATTTCTTCTTGAAACAATTTTTGAGGCATTTATTTTTTATATTCCACAAATTTCCAACTATTCGAACTGAATAAAATTTTGTTTTTCCATTTTCCAAGCACTGTTTCCTGACACTGCCTTCATTATTGTATTTGGGTTGCGAATGCTACAGCCACAACCGACATCAGCATCAACTATAAATAACAGTATCTAATTAGGATACGGTGATATTGATGTTAGTAGAGGGATATATGACAGATTTGAATAGGCAAAGTTGCATTCAACTCTCTTTGATCAATCAATGCCCTTTGCTTCTGGAATTTACCCCTTTTAAAGAAAAAATAATCAAAAAGCAATCCTAATTCATCATTTAAAACTTCGTATTTTTCAGCACATAAAAATTAGTTAAATATAAGAAAGTTTCATGTTCCAAAAATTACAATAAAATTTAAAGTACAGAAAAGTCTAATGACAGCTGGCTTTTCTATTGCTCCGCATCTGTATCACCACATTATTAGTTTTTTTTTTAGTTGTGAGTTTTTCTTTTCCTTTTATTCATGTCAGCTTGCCCTATTGTGGAGGTTTCAAACTCCTATATACAAAAATTTTGAATTTTTTGCAAGAAAAAAGATAACGGGTACGTTTTTTTTCTATTCTCCCAGGGGTTATCGCATCGAACCAGTGAGAAGATCAAGAGAGGACTAATTTGATCGAAAAAATCTTAGGGCCCTTTTTAGCTGACCAAAAGATTCGAGGATAGCTACCCCCCCACGCCTTTATTTCTTCCAAAGCCGTCTGATCAAAATTTTGAGACAATCAATATGTCCAGCATAGTTGAAAGATCTGCCACTAACTATGTCTCAATAAATATGCCTTCGGGGATAACATAACCTCCGCTCAAAGTAGTATCACTATAATCATTTTAAAGTGGGCCATAGGGGGGTGTGTGTGCAAAAATTGAGGTGCTATCCCCTCAAGATGTTATTATGCGCGCCTGGGTCTGGCACCATAGCGCACGTGTATAGTACACCTACGTAATAGGGAGTGTTTTCAGGTGGCTGTTACGTCGCAGTGAAATGTTTTCTTCAAGAGGCAGGTGTCTGATAAACAATAGAGAGGGTTGACTTTGGTTGTTATGTAATAGCTTTTGGGTTGTTACATATTAGGACTTGTTATAGACCGTTAGTCAGGCGGGGAAGTCCCGGCAGTAACAGAGGAGAAGGCACATACGTGGGTGTTGCGTAATAACGGTATACAAGTGGGATGTGACGCAATCTTGCTTGTCTTGCTAGATCTATTGGGATGAGGCAATCTCACGTGACTTAATAGATTTATTGGGAATGATGTAATGAAGTACACATGTAGGTGTTACGTCATGACGATGTACATGTGGGTTGTTACACAATACTTTAAGAGAGATCATTTTTTCCACAATGTTTTTCTCAGGGAACCTTTATATTCCAAAGATTTGATTTTTTTTTGTTGTACAAATTAGAATTCGAAAGGGATTCTCCTCAATGGAACCGTGTCTTGGACTTTTGGATTATGAAAGTCTTCCTAATAATATGATTCGGTTAATGAATTTTACATGATAAACTGTTGCACGCATGGGTTATTCCTCTATCGTATACTAGAACGGTTGAGGTATTGTTTGCGTGTTTCCTAACCATCATCACAGTGCCGCATAACTATCCAGCAAAGCTGTGGATTTTTACTATGTTAGACGAACCTGCCAATTACAGCGTTATTTGAGCTCTATCATGACCTAGACAGGTTAAGTTATATAGCAGATGTTACGTAATATCGGCGTTATATATTTCATTACGCCAATGATTACGCATTGAAGTTTTATCCTAAAACAATAAATCCAAAAGACAAAGACCCTTGTATATATAACTTTTACTAATACAAACAAGAGCTAAGAGCTCATATGGCACTTGTGACGAGGCGAGAAGAGCTAAGAGCCAAGAGATCATATGGTTTGAGCTCTAACAAAATTCTATGAATCAATAGGTTGATTTAAAAAGGAAAATAACAGGCTTAATGCCGGTCAGGATTTAAAATAAGAGCTCTGAGTCACGATGTCCTTCTAAATATCAAAATTCATTTAGATCCGATCACCCACTCGTAAGTTATAAATACCCAATTTTTTCTCCTTCTAATATCAAATCCTTCTAAATATCAAATTTCATTGAAATCCGATCACCTGTTCGTAAGTTAAAAATACTTCATTTTTTCTAATTTTTCAGAAATAACCCCCCCCAACTATCCCAAAGAGAGCGGATCCGTTCCGTTATGTCAATCATGTATCTAGCACTTGTGTTTATTTTACCCACCAAGTTTCATCCCGATCCCTCCACTCTAAGTGTTTTCCAAGTTTTAGGTTTCCCCCTCCCAAATCCCCCCCCAATGTCACCAGATCCGGTCGTGATTTAAAATAAGAGCTCTAAGACACGATATCATTCTAAACATCAAATTTCATTGAGATCCGATCACCCGTTCGTAAGTTAAAAATACCTCATTTTTTCTAATTTTTCAGAATTACCCCCCCCCCCCCCAACTACCCCGAAGAGAGCGGATCCGTTCCGATTATGTCAATCATGTATCTGGGACTTGTGCTTATTTTTCCCATCAAGTTTGATCCCGATCCCTCCACTCTAAGTGTTTTCCAAGATTTTAGGTTCCCCCCCTCCAACTCGCCCCAATGTCATCAGATCCGGTCGGGATTTGAAAGAAGAGCTCTGAGACACAATTTCATTCCAAACATTAAATTTCATTAAGATCCCATCTCCCATTCATAAGTTAAAATACTTCATTTTTTCTATTTTTTCCGAATTAACCGGCCCCCCACTCCCCCCCCCAGATGGTCAAATTGGAAAAACGACTATTTCTAATTTAAGCTGGTCCCGTCCCTGATGCGCCTGCCAAATTTCATCGTCCTAGCTTACCTGGAAGTGCCTAAAGTAGCAAAACCGGGACCGACAGACCGACAGACAGACAGACCGACAGAATTGGCGATTGCTATATGTCACTTGGTTAATACCAAGTGCCATAAAAATTACAAAGCATTATCAAAACATAAAAAAAGCAATTAAAACTCAACAAAAGAATAAAATAAAACGTGAAAAGAGCTTATAAAGGATATATAAGCAATATAAGCAAAAAGAACCATAAATTAAAGAATAGTTGGGGTCCTATGAACCAATTCCAGAGGGAGTGGGTGGGTTGTTATTAGAGATAAATTTAATCCGTATTAAGAGCTATTTCTTAGAGCTTTTAATGAAAATTCCACGTCTCATTGAGCCAAGACTATGCATATTCACACCACCGCAACAATATTTGGCTAACCCACCCTAGCGAGCGATCCCAGGGGGGAGGGTTTTTGTAAATATAAATTTTATTAATAAAAAATTTACAGAACATTATTAAACACACAGAAAAAACACTTCAAACTAAAAAATCGGAAAAAAATCGTTAAAAACATTCCAAAATTTTGTTTCCAATCAGTTAGACCATCAGGTAGTTTTCTTAATTCTGGGAAGGATTTAATCCAGGGATATTTAGTTAGTGGGGTGTATAAAATGCCCTGTTATTATGGAAAGTTTTATATTGGTAGAACTCACCAACACTTTACTGAAAGATTTATTGAGCATCACAACACAATAGAAACAACCCTACAATTAAGAAAGCCTCCTGAAACTTTTGTTTCGGCTCTAGCTGAACATACATTCTTTTATCCCGAACATTTTATACAATTTGATGAGGCTACAGCTATTTCTAATGATAGAGGTTTTTCTCAGTGGGCGAGGGAGGCTATAGAAATTAAAAAAACATATATTTGCTAATATTTCAATTAATAGAGACACAGGGAGTTTAAATATTGATCCAATTTATGATTGTCTTTTGAAAAATGAACCAATAATCAATAAGGGAATTAAAATTTTACACAATCACCAGGGGACAAGATTACCTACTAGACTAAAAAGAGTTGCTTCAGTATTAGCTTACAAGAGGATTATTTCGCAACAGAGTAGTTAACTAAGTTTCAATTTTCATAATTTTTCCTCAGTTGCTTTGATGTTCTCATTGAAGTAACTCTAATAGCTTCTTTTCCCTACGTGGATCAGTAACGACAATTGTATTTATTATTATTGGTGGTGGTTTTATTTGTTTTTAGTTTAGTTTTTTTTCTTTTTATCTTGTGCTGAGGACGCCTAGTTTGGGTGCAGGCGAAATATCCGCGTTGTTTTAGTCTTTCCTCTCTACTGATCGTAGTCTCGTTTGAGGTTTTTTTTGTGGAGTTTTTCTCTTTTTGTTGTTTATTTTTATCTAATTAAAGCTCTGCATTATAAGACATATTACCTCCTCTTTTCATCCTAAAGCATTAACATAAAGACCAAACTCTTTAGAACTTTAATAAAGGTTCGTATAAGTATATACTTAAAACTAAGTATATCAGTCGAAATACTCCTTCAAAGGTCGGAATAATCATTTACGAGGAATAGATTTTCAAAAAAATATTTATAAAAAGAAAGCAAATAATTATGTGTTTATTTTTCTTTTTCTAGCTGGTATAGATTGGGTCTCTGAATTCTCAGTTTAAATCAGTGGGATGGCATCGATTTTATTTTTAAACATTTACTAATAAAATCTAAATAAAAAGTGGAAATTAACCACGGAAACAGAATGCAACTACAGTATTACCACAAAATGTATCACCTTCTATTTATTAAACAGTCTTCATTACTATCGTAGTTACTAAGCGATGCCATAACAGACATACCGAGATTTAAAATTTGAATTGAATTTATGAAAATCTCAAAATAAAATAAAAAAATTGTTAGAAATCTACCACAGCTTGAAATCCTGAGAATTTAAATCACCAATCTAAACCTGTCAAACACAAAAATTACAAATACAATAATTATTTATTTTTAAGGAGTATTTCGACTCATATACTTAGTTTGAAGACACACCCACAAGCCTCTGCATTAGAGTTAAGATTTTTCTGACCAATTTGGTTTTTATTCGAATATTTTAGGATGAATGGAAGATGAAATACTAACGAAGAGCTCTAAACTGACAGAACTCTAGACTGACAGGACTAGCCATAATAATCCTTCACCAAAATATTGAAGTAGAAATCGACCGTTTAATAAATAGATTTGGCGGTCTTGGAAATACAGAAATAGACTATTCTCATACCATTGTGAATCTTAAGCTTATAGCTTAAGCAAAATATACAGAACTTACAAGCTTAAGCTCGTAACTTAAGCAAAATATACAGAACTTTGAAAAAGTGGAAAGATACGCTACGTTGTTATGAAAAGTAACATTTTCATTAGTAAATTTTTGGGATTTCGTCAAAGTTGACACTATTAAAACACTATTTAAAAAAAAGTCACTAGTTAGTGCTTTACTGCCTATACTCAAAACCTTTGTTTTAAATTTCTTCTATGCATTTCTATCTTTTCGTTCTGTTTTTCTTGTTACACCCCCAAAAGAACTAGTATTTGATGTTTAATATATATTTTACGAATATACAAGTTATATCTTTATCATCTATTCTTACTCTTCATTACTATCGTAGTTACTGAGCGATGCCATAACGTTAAGCAACATGCTAATTGGTTTGACCTATACAAATTGTCACAAAGAGTGCATAACCCCAAAAGATAGTTCAAGATCAATCTTTTTTTGACAATAAAAAGCTTAACTCACCCGCTATAGCGGTCAGAAGTGCAAAGGCAAAAAATTATGCAGATAATATTAAATATTATATTTTTTATAGATGGTGAACAGGTTTTTAATTTTTTTTTATGGCGGGGCAGTATTTATAACTTACTATTTTCGTATCAATATTTTTATACCTTTTCAGTTTCAACAGATTTATTAGAACTTTAACCCTCACCAGATTTTAGATTAAATTTACGACCATTTCCACTGTCTACATACGACACATAATTGTTGAGGTTCCCTTGAAATTGCAGGGGTTTTTTTTTTTTTTTTTTTTTTTTTTTGTTCCCAAGTTCACTGAAGCAACCTATTATGCCTCCCCCACTAAAGAAAATCTAGGATCCGCTCCTGTTACTGTTACTATTAGGTTACAACTTATAACTCAGCAAATTTGATTTACACTAAAAAGAACCAGTGCACTGTCCTATCCGATGACCCTCTCATAAAGATGAAATAAATAAATAAACAAGTTTTTTTAACTGAAAGTAAGGAGCGACATTAAAACTTAAAACGAACAGAAATTACTTCGTATATGAAAGGGGCTGCTTCCTCATCAACGCCCCGCTCTTTACGCTAAAGTTAGACTCTTTCTCTCAATTCCTCTTTTCAAAAACAGTAAAAAACTTAAGCGTAAAGAGCGGGGCGTTGATGAGGAAGCAACCCCTTTCATATACGAAGTAATTTCTGTTCGTTTTAAGTTTTAATGTCGCTCTTTACTTTCAGTTAAAAAAACTTGTTGTTTTTTTATTTGATTTCTGAACGTTTTTGAATCAATGCATGTTTTGATTTTGGCTTTCTGCAGAGGAATAATTAAAACGAAATTTGCATATTTTTTTTTTTTTTTGGCTAAATGGGTTTCTCATAGTTTTGATCGAATGATTTTGAGAAAAAAGGAGCGAGGGAGGAAGCCTAGTTGCCCTCCGATTTTTTGGTTACTTAAAAAGGCAACTAGAACTTTTAATTTTTCACGTATGTTTTTATTAGCAAAAGATATACGGAACTTATAAATTAGCTTACGTAACGAACTTTTGTATTCTCATGTTTTTATTACATATATGAGGGCTTCACCCCCCATGTCAGTACCTCGCTCTTTAAACTAAAGCTTAAATTTTGTCCCAATTCATTAAGAATGACCCCTGAATCACAAAAGCCGTAGAATAAATAGTCGAAATTACTAAAAATACTTTAGCGTAAAGTGCGAGGTATTAGGAGGAGGTGCGCCCCTCATGTGCGTAATAATTTCTGTTCGTTTCAAGTTTTAATGCTGCTCTTTACTTCCAGTTGAAAAAACTTTTTCATATTTATTTTTTCATTGTGTTTTTTTAAATAATGCTAGAAAATCCTGCGCTCCCTTCATGGAAATTTTATTCCCCCATGACAAATTCTTCGATGGAAAGTTCCCCCAACATATCCCCCTCTTCTCAACCCCTCCCCTAACCAAAAAATTCCCCTGAAAACGTTTGTACAGTTCCCAATAACGATTACTATATGTAAGCACTGGTCAAAGTTCTTAACTTTTAGCCCCTCTCACGGGGACTGTGGGGGAGTAAGTCGTCCCCAAAGACATAGTTATAAGGTTTTTCGACTACGCTGAATAAAATGGCTATCTCAGAATTTTGATCCGTTGACTTTGGAAAAATAATTAGCGTAGGAGGGGGCCTAGGTGCCCTCCATTTTTTTGTCACTTAAAAAGGGTACTAGAACTTTTCATTTCCGTTAGAATCAGCCCTCTCGAAATATTCTAGGACCACTGGGTCGATATGATCACCCCTGAAAAAAACAAAACAAAAAAACAAACAAACAAATAAAAACGCATGCGTGATCTGCCTTCTGGCAAAAAATACAAAATTCCACATTTTTATAGATAGGAGCTTGAAACTTCTACAATAGGGTTCTCTGATACACTGAATCTGATGGTGTGATTTTCTTTAAGATTCTATGCCTTTTAGGGGGTGTTTCCCCCTATTTTCTAAAATAAGGCAAATTTTTTCAGGCTCGTTACTTTTGATGGGTAGGACTAAACCTGATGAAATTTATATATTTAAAATCAACATTAAAATGCGATTCTTTTGATGTAGCTATTGGTATAAAAATTCCATTTTTTAGAGTTTTGGTTACTATTGAGCCGGGTCGCTCCTCACTACAGTTCGTTACCACGAACTGTTTGAAAGTACTACCAAGGCCCAAGAATCTTTGCCTCAATGGAAATTTGGGTAAAATTCTAGACAAGGCAATTTTCGCTATCTTGGATAAGGGTTGAGTTAAGAAAATGAAATAAATGAAGCCAGAAAATTTCAGTATGAATTTCAGCAATGAATCTAGGACCAAAAACCAAGCTACTATGTAAAACATTTTTAATTTTTAAGTCTTAGAAATTTGAGTCTTATGAATCAAATTTAAGTCTTATATTTGAGTCTTGAAATTTTAAATCTTAGAAATTCTTAGAAATTCGCCTAATTGACAGGTCTCCTATTGGAGTTTTCACACAAAAAATAATTATTCCTTAATTTTCAGCTTTCAGTTTCCTTTTCTCTGGTTTAGTTTTAAAAATGCAATTTCTGTTATTTGAGTAGAATTTTAAGCCACATCAATCGATTTTTTCGAAACTTGGAAATGTATTGGCAGATCTTTGAAACCTCATACATTGAGATAGAGCAATAGTGAAGCTGAGAACACTTTTCGTATGCTTAATTTAAGTAGCAGATCTATTTTACAAGGTTTTACTTTTATAGCACGAATTTTTAAAGGTCGTCAACGTTACTCATTATTTAGTTAACGTAGGTTATGGCTTATAGCACTAATAAAGCCTTGCCTTGCTTTTACTTTATTATGTTGATTTTTAATTCTCTATCCAAACAAGCCTTCGATAGCTCAGTTGGTAGAGCGGTGGACTGTAGAGGTTAAAATTGTCATCCATAGGTCGCTGGTTCAAATCCGGCTCGAAGGATTATTTTTAACAATTCCAATCTCACGTTTATGCGGAGAAGCAAAATAATATTTTTCGCAACTACATAGAATTTATTTAACGTTTCCTATCTCACATTTTTATATGCGGAGAAACAAAATAATGTTTTTCGCAACTACACAGAACTTAGAACTGGTTTTATTTTCTAAAATAAATTTTCATTCTTTTCTATTCGTGAGGTTTACCCTACACAATTTGCTTCATGCAAATAGACTAATATCAAAACATTGCCGCATGATGTATTTACTAAGTGTTAGCAATGAGTTTTGGGAAAGAGGCAATTTCATGAATGGAGTTTCATTATTTTTCACTCCCCAGGCTTTATTTCAGATGTCAAATGCTAATTCCTATTAATGATCATTAGTTATTTGCCCTTACCATAATTTTATAGCCGGGGATCACATAAAAACCTGCACTATACGCGTTCATACTAAGTAAAAGGGGCTAACATTAAAGTTACATCCAAAAAGAAGGGGATGATCTATAATAGGAGGGGCTGACCCTAGTGTTGACAAAAAAGAAACACCAGCATCAGCTAATGTTTGGCGTTTCTTGGCGTGTTCTTTTATTTTAGAAATTGAGATGAGACACTTATTCCTAGACTAATTTTGCCAATTAAACAACTCGCACCCCTCCTCCATTCCTATCCTCGTAACACAAGGTTCCAATAGTTAATCTAGGCGAGCCCGTTTCAATCGTGGAAAAAGCCTGAAAGACAGTTACATCCATATGAACACTTTTAAGAATAGGCCTACTCTTCTCCAAGGAATGTGTGCGCTCCCCCTCTTGAAAAACGGGGTAGCTCCGTCGGTCTATGAAAGCACAAGGACCTGCCCATTTTAAGGCACAGTTTATATACCACATGACACACGCCTATGCGAGGTGTAGAGTCTGCTCCACGTGGTGTAACAGCTTCCCCCATCCCAACTATTCATGCTTAAGATTAACTATTATATTACTGAAAGGACGTGTAAAACAAATATAATCATTTGGTCCAGAAAGTGGAAACTGCAGCTCGCATTTCACCTTATTGACTTGGTGGTAGTGAATAGCTGGCTTGAATACACTGATATTCAAAGGGCCAAAAAGTTCTAGAACTCTATGGATTCTCTGGCTTTCCATTTAGAGGTGGCCAAGTATCGGATTATAAGCAAAGAGGTAACACCCAGGAGACAAGAAAGGCCACACTTGGTCCCCTTGAAAAACAACGAGGAAGACGAAATTGATAACCCTTTTGTTGGTCATCGAAATTATTTTGTTTACCAATTACCTGAAAACCGTGAACTGAATGTACCTATGTGCACGTTCAATTGTGACTTTTGAGGGAGATTGTGAAAATTTTGTCTTTCAAAACTTGGACAGAAAATTTTATTATTTAAAGCAAATATGCTTTTTTCCACTGTAGAAAAATCCACTGTCGAAAAAAGAAAAGATATAATTTTAGTTTCTGTGTTAGGGCATTCGTTGTTTAGGTATTGAAAGTAAAGAGCAAATCTGAGAGTAAAGCCTGGTAGGTTGAAGAGTGGGACAATCACCCCCATACACAGGATAAGTTCTATTGTTTTAAGTTTTAATATCGCTCTAAACTTTCATTCAAAATAAATTGGTTTTTTGACTTAATTCCATTTGGTGGATTTGCTTTCCATTGCCGTATTCAGGTGTATCTGACAGGAGAAAACGCTCTCACAATCCCTATAATCAGCTCCAAATTTAAAATTTTATATAACAACAGTTTGATAAAAATGGGTCATTTAGGTGTATCTATTTTCAAAAATAAAAAGTCATCCCAAATAAGATAATTTTAGTAAAACTATTTATCTAAATTCTTTAGCATTTATAAGAATAAGGTTTCCATTAAATTTTATTAGTAAATGTTTGAAAAAATATTGATACCATTCCACTGATTCAAACTGAGAGTTTAGAGACCCATCTTGCATTTCAACTCATATACTTAGTTTTAAGTAGATACTTATATGAACCTTTATTAAAGTTCTAAATAGTTTGGCCTTTATTTTGATGTTTTAGGATGAACAGAGGAGGTAATATGTCATATTATGTAGAGCTTTAATTAGCCAAAAATAGGCAGTAGAGTGGCCTCCATTTGCTCACCAAAATCCAAAACTTAAATTAATAAATTTTTTTATTTCTCACCTTTGCTTTCTATTATACAAATTCCCTACAAAACAACTTTGTTGTACAAAACCACCCTACTTTGCAAAAAAAAAGCAAACCCAAAAAACCAAAACAGACAGCCAAAAAAAGCAATGATATCAATTTATTCACCACAGTGCCATAGCAAGACTCAAAAAAAAAATTTTGACAGTAGAAAGAAGTTAATATTTTGCTTCTCAACCCCGTTGTGGAAGCTCAATCGTGAAATTCCTCCAGGGAAATCCCCCCTAGACAATTCCGTTCTAGCTAAAAATTCCACCTGAAACTTTCTTGCGGACGATCTCAGGTGAAAAATGTTTCTTGCGCACTTTCATTTGAAAAAGACATTAATTTTTTATTGTTTTTAAAATCATACCAGTAATCCCCTCCGTGAAAAATTGCGTTTTGATGCGTTTTAAAAACGCATCAAAAATGCGAAATTGATATCTATTCCCTTATAATCTCTTGGTATATTTCTGGTCTACGCAGTTATTCTGAAAGTAAAGAATAACATTAAACCCGAAAATGCGCAGAATTTGTTCCGTACAGGAGGGGGATTACCCCTTCCTTAACCCATGCCTCCATTCCAAGGTCAAAATAACTTCGGAGTGTGCTAATTAGATCAGAAAACTCTAGTATTTTTTTTTAAGTCAAAATAGATTGGAGACAAACCACCTGCATGGGGTGATATTTTCCGAGGGGGGTGGAGGCATTTTCTGTTTTTTTTTATGGAGAGATTTTCTGTAGGGGTTATTTTTCGGGGGAACACCACCCACCAAAAAGGACAAGGAAAGATTTAAAAAAGATCGCTAACATCTTTAGATGCGTCAAACGAGGCATGTTCAATGCAGATAAAAACCAGGAAAGAACAGAAACGTCTAAAAATACGAAAAAAGGGATTGCAACTAATCAAGTGAAGAAGAGAAGGGGAAAATCAGAATTGCTCGTAAATAAAACTAAAAGGAATTCAAACCTAACCTGCATTAGGCTGGACTCTTAATACCTGGATGGGGTTGGAGTGCTTAAATACATTTGATTTACTTTTTAGTCTGGGAGGGGTCCAGGTGTTTTTGGTTTTCTTTTTCTAAATATTATTTCTAGTTTTCCTTTATCTCTTCTATTACTGTAGTACGTAATCATTGAAATCAGATTCTAATTCGGGTATTTAGCCTCTTGATAATATATTTTCTGAGTACACCTTTGACAAGACGGATCACTTAATCTTAGTCTCTCCTGTGACGTAAATGGCGTCAGATGTTACTAAGATTACTACTTAAAACGGTATGGAGTAGTTGTCGAATATGTTATACCAGCTAATCCGGGAAAATACGTGATAACTGAGGATAAGTGACATCATACATAAGAAAGAAAAAATCTACATTCCCAAAGATGGAAAAATATGCGAAACAACATGCAGAGAACAAAAAGGGACAGTAACCATGAAATACGGCATGCCTTCAGGGCTTTGTAAATACGAAATGATTACAAAGGAGTAAAAGTGATAAAGGTTGTTATTCGCATTGTTGTCTTTAGCGTTTCAGCTTTCAGTTAACAAGTTACCGGCTAAGTATTTGTTGTTATCTTTTAAGAAGTTATATTCGGGGAAAATAATATTAGGCATTAAAGTTGGATAAGGGATGCTTGAACGCCCAATGTGAATTTTGCATAAAGTGCGAGGGTTAAAGATGGGGCCACCTCATTTACAAAAAAAAATTCTGATCACTTTAATATTACTCCTTACTTTCCGTTGAAATAATTTGTTTTTCATATTCAATATTAATAGAAACGAGAATATAGGAAAGTGGATATAACCAGTCGCAATAAAATTGCCTTAGAGAAGGACGAAGTGTGGTCTATGAATAATATATATCAGTTTTAGTTCGTCATGAAGGATCAGAATACAGGGTTGCCACCACGGACAGTTGCTTGAGCACTACGGTTACACAAACTCTCGGGCTACATAGTGATTTTTGGTGCTATAATCAAAAAAAATTTTAACGCCCGCAAAAAGGCGGGGGGGGGGGTATATCGTCCTCGCTGGATACGCCACTGAGTTATTTTCGTTGAATATGTCTTTTTCTAAAGTCAAAACGTAGACTAAACAGTTTTAGAGCCGCAGCTACACACTATCCCTTTTTCTGTTCTAGAAAACTTTAAAAGACTATTTTTAAAAAACTTATAGTATCTGATCGTCTTCTTCTTCTGGCGATTTTTTCAGTGAAAAAGTTAATAATATCGTTTTCCATTTCATTTTTCCATTTCTCTGATCCATTGACCTTTTGGACCCGAAAACGGAAAGGTAGTATAGAAATAGTAGTTTCAGTTCCCTGTTTTCTGTCTCATTTTTCCAGAAGGCGGATTGTCTGGACGCACCTTTATAAGAATAAAGAAAACAAGCTTTTTTAAACGGGAAGTAAGGAGCGACATTAAAACTTAAAACGAACAGAAAATACTTTTTATATGAAAGGGCTGCTTTCTTCATCAACGCCCCGCTCTTTACGCTAAAGTTTTTTACTGTTTTAAAAAGTAGAATTAAGAGAAAGAGTCAAACTTTAGCGTAAAGAGCGGGGTGTTGATGAGGAAGCCCTTTCATATACGAAGTAATTTCTGTTCGTTTTAAGTTTTAATGTCGCTCCTTACTTCCCGTTAAAAAAACTTGTTTTTTTTTTATATAATTTGTGAACGTTTTTGAATCAATGCAGGTTTTGATTTTGGCTCTCCGCAGATGAATAATTAAAACGAAATTTGCATATTCATTTTTTTGGATAATTGGCTTTCTCGTAGTTTTGATCGAGTGATTTTGAGAAAAAAAAAGAGCGGGAGAGGAGGCCTAGTGGCAATCCGATTTTTTGGTTACTTAAAAAGGCAACTAGAACTTTTAATTTTTACGAATGTTTATTAGTAAAAGATACACGTAACTTACAAATTCAGCTTACGTAACGAACTTCTGTATTCTCATATTTTTATTACGTATATGAAGGGATTCACCCCCTCGTCAGTTCCCCGTTCTTTACACTAAAGCTTAAATATTGTCCCAATTTCTTAAGAATGACCCCTGAATCACAAAAGCCGTAGAATAAATAGTTGAAATTACTAAAAATACTTTAGCGTAAACAGCGAGGTATTAGGAGGAGGTGAGCCCATCATAAACATAATAATTTCTGTTCGTTTTAAGTTTTAATGCTTCTCCTTACTTTCAGTTGATAAAACTTTTTCATATTTATTTTTTCATTGTTTTTTTTTTAAATAGTGCAAGAAAATCCTGCTCTCCCTTCATGAAACTTTTCTTCCTCCATGACAAATTCCTCCAAGGAAAGTTCCCCCAACATACCCCCCTCTTCTCACCCCCCCCCCCTTCAACCTAAAAATCCCCCAGTAAACGTCTGTACTCTTCCAAATAACCATTCCTATATGTAAGCACTGGTCAAAGTTCGTAACTTGTGGCCCCTCCCACGGGGACTCTGGGGGAGTAAGTCGTCCCCAAAAACATAGTTATAAGGGTTTTTGACTACGCTGAATAAAATAGCTATCTCAGAATTTTGATCTGGTGACTTTGGGAAACCAAAAAAGTTAAGATTCTATGAATCTTAACGAAAATCTCCCTTTTAGGGGTTGTTTCCCCCTATTTTCTAAAATAAAGCAAATTTTCTCAGGCTCGTAACTTTTGATGGGTAAGATTAAACTTGATGAAACTAATATTTAAAAATCAGCATTAAAATGCGATTCTTTTGATGTAGCTATTGGTATCAAAATTCCACTTTTTAGAGTCTTGGTTACTATTGAGCCGGGTCGCTCCTTACTACAGTTCGTTACCACGAACTGTTTGATATTCATTTTAAATTTTGTGGAGGAAGTGTCAAATGCGATAGCAAGGATTAGCTGGGGTTTCCCCTCAGCTTGTCTCAACTTGCTCCTCGTTTCTCAACTTGTTTCAACAGACACAAGCTTTAGTTTCATGATGCATGAAAATCGAGCTTATGGATTCTAATTTTGGTTAGTTCAACATCCCCCTCAATATGTCCTAAAAGTTTCAACTTATTGCTCTTACTAACAGCTTTTAAGGATCAAAATCATAATCTTCTCGAACTTAACGCCGGGATAAACGTAGCTTTTTTCGGGACCGGTTTGCAAAGAAAACGACGCCGATTTGAGCTTAAAAAATGTTCTGGTTGTCTGTGCCAATTTACAAAAACGGCGCCGAATTTTATCATGATTATTAAAAAAAGGAAATCCTCAATCGTTTCCTTCTCTTATAATAATAATAAAATATTTAATAATAAAAGAACTTACAATTTAATTAATTTTTTTTAACGAAATTAAAATTTAAAAAGAATAAACATTTTAATAATGAAAGAACCTAGTAGCCTAATAATAATAAAAGAACTAAATAATAATTTGAGATGAATCACGCACCTATTGACAACCTTTAATATAAATAATGCTGTCCATGATGTTTAGGTTCAAAAATCGGGCGCAAAGGGCATTGTTTTTGGTTAAGTTAAGCAAGGTTAAGCAATTTTAATTCAGTAAGTACAGGACAAGCACGTAAAAGGCAAGGTTGAGCAAGTGGTAGCCAAAAACCCCATTTTCCCCAGGGTATCCGAACTTTGGGTCCACAATCTTTAAATAGCGACTTGGGGTATCAAATTGAAACATTTAGGGAGTGTTGAGGGGAAGGAAAAGTGGACGAGAAACTCTGACTTTTGTGAAAAGGTCGAGCTAAATAAAACTAGATGATATTCATCCAGGTTAACAAAATATAGGTTATCTGCAATATATTAGAAACAACTTTTGAGATAAAAGTTGAAAATCAGAGGTAGTATGGGACAAAGAAAGAGTAGGGACGAGAATTGATAAACTGGCAAAACATGGAGCCTTTTGAATTATCTTGCTACTTAAATGTTTGAAGACTATAAATCCCGTTGAACCTTATGGTACATGTTACAGAAAATATTTGGCAGATTAAAAACCGATACTGTTTATCCACTCTCCCATCTCCTGTTATATTTGGCCTGGATTTGAGGGGGATTTGATATATATATATGTATATATATATATATATATATATATATATATATATATATATATATATATATATATATATATATATATATATATATATATATATATATATATATATATATATGAAGTAATCAATCTGTGCTAGGTTAACACTCAGGCATAGATTCTGAAACTGTTCCTGAATACACCAGAAATTGACATGCGACCCTAGTAGCAAACAGAACAAATAATTTGGTTAAATGCATCTTTTTTCGTGGTCCAAATTTTGACAACAAACATGTCTACAAGCAAAATTACCTTAACTAAATACGAAAATATATTTATAGCTTTCAAAAAAGATTTCGGAAATATAAAACTGGTTAAAAATTAAAATATTTGTAAAATATAAACTAAAAGCCAGTTCGTATGACGTTTCCTTTTTTCGCCTTACTTTTCTTGCTAATAAATATAAATCATTGCGAGTTTCATAGACATGCTTATCCTATTACGTAACAAATTTTTGAAGGGCTTCTGTGATAAAGAGGTGGATATCTCCCGCCTCTTCAATGAAGCTCCAAATATTACTGATATGTTTGCTAATTAATAGGGACATCAACACGACACAATACGTTGTTAAACAATTACACATACAGTCAAAAGAAAATGTAATTTTCAATAAAATTTTACATCCAGGTAACCTAGTCTTGTTTATTAACTGGTAATAAAAAAGAAATAATTCATTATCTCTCACTATATATTACTCAATTAATAGTATCTAAAATTATATATACCGATATTTAAAAACGTTGACGGCGATCTTTATACCTTGACTAATACAAGAAATACCTAGTGCTTCTTTAAAATGGAAAATAAATCTAATATTTCTGGTGTTTTCCAAATAACAAAAGTAACGACTCCTTTTGTTACATGGGTCTAAAAAATCAAAATTTCTTAATAAAAAAAAAATAAGAAAAGAGGTGTTTTACTGATACTTTAAATGACTATTATGAAAGCGTTTGTGGTAATGTATTGTTAATAGGCATCAATTCGGTTCAATTGTAAACAAAATTCTAAAAAGAATGAAATGTGATAACAATTTATACATCGAAAGAATTTGATTTTTATGTTGATGAAAAGTATTTAAAAATTCAGGAATTTAATGTGATCGATCAAAACCTACGACCAGGGAGTTTTTTTTTATTATTTATTTATAAAACACAGTAAACACCTCCAAAAAGACAACTTGATGGAATCTCAATAGAAATTAGCTCAGACTATTACACAGTTGGTTGGTTGATTTCATCCCTGAGTTAAAGATATTTTTAAAAACTTGTTTCACAGGGAGGCTGTGATAATTAAAAGTGCGGCATTTTCTATTTTTGCAACTTTTCAGGAGAGCCAAAAAACGAAAAAAAGTTTGTTGGCTTTGGCTGTCTGACGAATGGGGCTAACGGATAGAAAAGGAACATTTTCTAAACCAACTTTTTATATTCTTTTCAGCGGTATAAATTAAATTCAACTATTCTGAATGAATTTAAAGTTGTTTGATTTTATGGCCTATGTCTCCTTTTTCCTCAACAAAAAAAAGTAGACAAGCGCCCAGTACCCATATTTTCAAACAGTTCGTGGTAACGAACTGTAGTAAGGAGCGACCCGACACAAAAGTAAACGAAACTTTAAAAAAACAGAATTTTGATACTAAAAGACACATTACAAGAATCGGATTTTTATACTGATTTTAAATATATAGATTTAATCAAATTTAGTCTTACTCATCAAAAGTTACGAGTCTGAGAAAACTTGCCTTATTTTAGAAAATAGGGGAAAACACCCCTAAAAGTCATAGAATCTTAACGAAAACCACACCCTATTGTAATTGAACCCTATTGTAAAAGTTTCAAACTCCTATCTACAAAAATGTGGAACTTCTAATTTTTGCCAGAAAACAAATCACAGATGCATTTTTTTTTTTTTTTTTTCAGGGGGTCATCGTATCGACCAAGTGGTCCTATAATGTCGCAAGAGGGCTCATTCTCACGGAAATAAAAAGTTCTAGTGCCCTTATTAAGAGACCAAAAAATTAGAGGGCACTTAGGTCTCCTCCCACGCTCATTTTTTCCAAAAGTCAACGGATCAAAATTTGGAGATAGCCATTTTGTTTAGCATAGTGGAAAAACACAATAATTGTCTTTGGGGATTACTTACTCCCCCACAGTCCCCAAGGGAGGGGCTGCAAGTTGCAAACTTTGACCAGTGTTTACATACAATAATGGTTATTGGGAAGTGTACAGACGTTTTCACGGGGATTTTTTTGGTTTGGTGGGGGGGGCGAGGGGAGTTGGCTATGTGGGAGGATCTTTCCTTGGAGGAATATGTCATGGGGGAAGAGAAATTCGATGAAGGGGGCGCAGGATTTTCTAGCATTAGTATAAAACAAAAACAATGAAAAAATAAATAAGAAAAGTTTTTTCAACTGGAAGTAAGGAGCAGCGTTAAAACTTAAAACGAACAGAGATTATTACGCATATGAGGGGCTCTTCTCCTCCTAAATACCTCGCTCTTTACGCTAAAGTGTTTTTAGTAATTTCAACTGTTTATTCTACGGCTTTTCTGATTCAGGGGTCATTCTTAAGAAATTGGGAAACAATTTAAGCTTTAGTGTAAAGAGGGAGGTAGTAACGAGGGGACAAACCCCCTCATATTCATAATAAAAATATACGAATAAAGAAGTTCGTTTCGTAAGTTAATTCGTATGTTACGTATATTTTTTACTAATAAAAACGTTCGTTAAAAATTAAAAGTTCTAGTTACCTTTTCAAGTAACCAAAAATTGGAGGGCAACTAGGCCTCTTCCCCCACTCCTTTTTTCTCAAAATCGTCTGATCAAAACTAAGAGAAAGCCACTTAGCCAAAAAAAAAAAAATTAATATGCAAATTTCATTTTTATAATTTATGTGCGGAGAGCCAAAATCAAATATACATTAATTAAAAAACGCTTAGATATTAAATTAAAAAAAACTAATTTTTTAACTGAAAGTAAAGAGCAATATTAAAACTTAATGGACAGTGTATGAAAAGGGATGTTCCCTTCTCAGCGCCCCGCTCTTCACGCTAAAGTTTTTACTGTTTAATAAAGTAGAATTGAGAGAAAGAGTCACATTAACGAACTTACATTATTCCGTATGAATAAGAAAGATCATGGCAGTGTTGTTTCTACATTAAATTTTAATCAAAACCGAACGAAGATTAATTTGAAAAACTAAGTTTTTCTGAGGGAAGTAAAGAGCAAAGTTGAAACTTAAAACGGACAAAAATAAATACTTCAAAGCCTATCTAATATATTTCAATATAACTAGGACAAACAAACTAATTATATATTCCCTTTGCTTTTAGGATTACTAGCGCTTTCAATGAAGAATATAGGAATTTTCGCTACACCTTTAATGTGAGTTCGACATCCCCTCAGTATGCCTAGAAAGTTGAAACTTAATATTCAAGTTAATACCTTTAACAGTTCAAACTTATCATCTTCTCTAATTTAGCAACAAAGAATTCAGTATGAACTGCTAATTTGATGCCAGGAAGTTGTTACAGTTTCATCATAAAAAGAAAATGAGTATAACATTTGGTTTCGCATAGCCTGTACATTATAGAAAGCAGGGTATTTATCAATTCCGAAACATAGTTAGAAAACTATAACAAAACGAAGCTTCATTCAAAGAGGCGGGAGATATCCACCTCTTAAACTTAGAAGCTCTTCAAAAATTTTTCTGATTATAAATCAGACCAAAAGTTAGGAGAGATTCAGTCAAGATCTAAAATTCCACCCGAAATTCTCAAATGTTTATAATTATTAACAAGAAAAGTAAGGCGAAAACAAGGAACGTCATACAAAATGGTTTGTAATTTCTATTTTGAAAATGATTAATTTTTTACCTGCTTTTTATGTCCAAAATCTTTTTCCATGGCTATAAATATACTTTCGCATTTATTTCAGGTAGTTTCGCTTGTAGACGAGATTTTTGTCAAAATTTGGACTGCGAAAAAGGGTGCATGTAACCAAACTATTTGTTCCTGAATCACAAAAGCCGCAGAATAAATAGTTGAAATTACTAAAAATACTTTGGCGTAAAGAGCGAGGTATTAGGAGGAGGTGAGCCCCTCATATGGATAATAATTTCTGTTCGTTTTAAGTTTTAATTCTGCTGCTTACTCCCAGCTGAAAAAGAAAACTTTTTCACTGTTTTTTTTTAAGTAACGCTAGTAAATCCTGCGCTCCCTTCATGGAAATTTTCTTCCCCCATGACAAATTCCTCGGCATATTCCCCTCTTCTCAACCCCTGCCTCCAACCAAAAAATCCTCCTGAAAACGCCTGTACACTTCCCAATAACCATTACTATATGTAAGCACTGGTCAAAGTTTTGAACTTGTAACCCCTCCCACGGGGACTATGGGGGAGTAAGTCGTCCCCAAAGACATAGTTATAAGGTTTTTCGACTACGCTGAATAAAATGGCTATCTCAGAATTTTGATCCGTTGACTTCACGAAAATAATTAGCGTGGGAGGGGGCCTAGGTGCCCTCCAATTTTTTGGTCACTTAAAAAGGGCACTAGAACGTTTCATTTCCGTTAGAATGAGCCCTCTCGCAACATTCTAGGACAACTGGGTCGATACGGTCACCCCTGGAAAAAAAAACAAAAAAACAAATAAACACGCATCCGTGATCTGCCTTCTGGCAAAAAATATAAAATTCCACATTTTTGTAGATAGGAGCTTGAAACTTCTACAGTAGGGTTTTCTGATACGCTGAATCTGATGGTGTGAATTTTGTTAAGATTCTATGACTTTTAGGGGGTGTTTCCCCCTATTTTCAAAAATAAAGCAAATTTTCTCAGACTCGTAACTTTTGATGGGTAAGACTAAAATTGATGAAACTTATATATTTAAAATCAGCATTAAAATGCGATTCTTTTGATGTAGCTATTGGTACCAAAATTATTTAGACTTTTGGTTACTATTGAGCCGGGTCGCTCCTTACTACAGTTCGTTACCACGAACTGTTTGAAAACTGTGAAATTCAGCTTTTCATAAAAAGGTAAGTTTTCTGTAAAAAGAGCAGTAAAATGTCGGTTCTCTCTGTAAAACTGTAAAATTCAGCTTTTTGTCAAAAATCCAGTGAAACGTCTGTTTTTTCTGTAAAACTGTAAAATTTAACTTTTTGTAAAAAGGCCATTAAAACGTCTGTTTTTCTATAAAACAGTAAAACTATAAAAAGTCTATTTTTTCTATAAAATGTAAAATTCAACTTTTTGTAAAATTTAACAGTAGAACATCAGTTCTTTCTGTAATACATTATAATCAAGCTTTTTGTAAAAAGGCCAGTAAAACGTCTATTCTTTCTGTAAAAATGCAAAATGCAGTAAAACGTCTGTTCTTTCTGTAAAACTTTAAAATTCAGCTTTATGTAAAAATGCCAGTAAAACGTTTGTTCTTTCTGTAAAACTGTAAAATTTCTGTGATACACCGTCTGTTCTTTCCGTAAAACTATAAAATTCAGATTTTTGTAAAATTACCAGTAAAACGTCTATTCTTTCTGTAAACCAGTAAAATTCAGTTTTTTGTAAAAATATGAGTAAAAAGAAGAGATGTTTTACTGGCCTTTTTTTTACAAAAAGCTGAATTTTTTATTTTTACTGAAAGAACAGACGATGTACCGGCATTTTTAC
Source organism: Artemia franciscana (assembly GCF_032884065.1). Classification (NCBI taxonomy): domain Eukaryota; kingdom Metazoa; phylum Arthropoda; class Branchiopoda; order Anostraca; family Artemiidae; genus Artemia; species Artemia franciscana. Next base: position 5,549,065 of record NC_088876.1, read on the forward strand.
AAAAAGCTGAATTTTATATATGTACCGAAACAACAAACGTTTACTGGCATTTTTATGAAAATGCTGAATTTTACAGTTTTACAGAAAGAACAGACGTTTCACTAGCCTTTTTACAAAAAGCTAAATTTTACATTTTTACCGAAACAACAGACGTTTAGTGGTATTTTTATGAAAATACGGAATTTTACATGTTTTTCAGAATTTTAAAGGATTTCACGGTTTTGGAGAGAACTGGCCTTTTTACAAAAATCTTAATTCTAAAGTTTTACAGAAAGAACAGACTTTTTACTGACCTTTTTACGAAAAACTGAATAAAAATGTCAGTAAAACATCTGTTCTTTTTGTAAAACTGTAAAATCCAAATTTTTACAGTTTAACAGAAAGAACAAACGTTTTACTGGCCAATTTACAAAAAACTGAATTTTACAAGTTTAAAGCAAGTATAGACGCTTTACTGGCATTTGTACAAAAAGCTGAGCTTTATAGTTTTATTGAAAGAACAGACCATTTACTGGCCTTTTTACAAAAAGCTAAATTTTACAGTTTTACAGAAAGAACAGACGTTTAACTGGCCTTTTTTTTTCAACAAAAAGCTGAATTTTACAGTTTTACAGAGCGGACGTTTTACTGACATTTTAAAGAAAAAAGCCGAATTTTACAGGTTTACAGAAAGAACCCACGTCTTACTGGCATTTTTACAAAAAGCTAAATTTTACAGTTTTACAGAATTAACAGATTATTTACTGGCCTTTTTACAAAAAGCTGAATTTTACTATTTTACAAAAAGGACAGGCGTTTTACTGGCCTTTTTTTTTTTTTACAAAAAGCTGAATTTAAGATTTTCTTTCTATAAAACTATAAAATACCACTTTTGTAAAAATGCCAGTAGAACATCTGTTCTGTTTGTAAAACTGTAAAATTCCGCTCTTTATAAAAATGCTAGTAAAACGTCTATTCTTTCAGTAAAACTGTAAAATTCAGCTTTTTGGAAAAATACCAGTAAAATGACTATTCATTCTTTCAACAAACCTACGAAATTCAGCTCTGTGTGAAAATGCCAGTAAAACGTCTGTCTTTCAGTAAAAACTGTAAAATTCCGCTCTTTATAAAAGTGCTAGTGAAACGTCTCTTCTTTCTGTAAAACTGTAAAATTCAGCTTTTTGTAAAAATGCCAGTTAAACGTCTTTTCTTTCTACAAAACTATAAAATTCAGCTCTGTGTGAAAATGTTAGTAAAACGTCTCTTCTTTCTGTAAAACCGTAAAATTCACCTTTTTGTAAAAATGCCAGTAAAATGTCTGTTCGTTCTGTAAAACTGTAAAATTCAGTTTTTTTAAAAATGCGAGTAAAACGTCTGTTCTATCTGTAAAACTGTAACATTCAGCTTTTCGTAAAAATGCCAGTAAAACGACAGTTCTTTCTGTAAAATTGTGCTTCCAGTATCTTTCATCCGCGGAACGAGTTCTTGCGTGAAAAGAAAAACGTCTTTAAAAAGTTGGAAAAAAAGTAGTCAGTGTAAAATTCAGCTTAGCAAAAAAAAATCTTTAAAACGTCTGAGAGAAACAGCTATTCCTTCTGTAAAATTGTAAATTCAGCTTTACGTCAAAAAAGCCAATATAACGTATGAGACTTTCCATAGAACTGTAAAATTCAACTTTTAATAAAAAAAAAGAACAAGAAAAAAACATCTATTTGTTCTACAGAACTGCAAATTCAGCCTCTTGAAAAAAGTCGTTTGTAAAACATCCGAGAAAAACGTCTGTTCTTTCCCTAGAACTTTAAATTTAAGTTTTTTTCGTAGAAACAACGTCTTTTCCTCTGTAGCATATCAAAGTTTACTAGGCTTAGCCTAAGGTAATAATATAATAACTAATGAAACTTACACTGAGCAAAAGCCATAGCTTGAAGGTGTGAAGTGCAAATAATGTGGTCATAGTATCCATCAGCAGTGGGATGTAGACAAACTTTGTCTTCAAAATCCAAATGAGTCAGCTTACGTTCGCACTTTTCACTCATCTCCCAAATGGTAAAATTGATTCTGAAAAAACATAGATGTAATCAAAAAATAAAAGACGCAAAACTTAAAATATGGAAATTTAAAAATACAATTGATTGTAGAAGACCTGAAAAAAAAATACAGTCTATATCCCAAGAATGCAAGATAATACAACTATTACTAACAACTCACTGTGGCGCCAAGCTTCCTTAGTCCAATACCGCTACGGACGGTCCTCCGCCACCCCAATCTATTCCAACATTCAGAAAGAAATATTGCTACAAACACCAAGTTTGTATTAACATGGGATATGTTCAGAGTAATTTTCCTGGCGCGAAAGGAAGACAAAAAACGAAAAAAGTGCATTTTTAACACATTAATTTTTCCTTCTTCTAATGCAAATGATTCCTCCTTGTGTACAGGCTCATATTGTTGAAAATGTTGATGAGTATGTTTATTTTGGGCGTCAAAATTTAATTATAAAGAATGCCCCCCCCCCACACACACAAAACACAAATTTTTTATTTTTACTATTATTTCATATATTTTTCTTATAATTCACCAAATTTTGGCGGAGTCTTTTCTAAGTTGCGGAGGATTGTAGTTGATAATTGGAGCATGAGTATATAATTGGTAGTGCGGGAGCATAAAGCCAAAAATTGTCCTCAGGTTTTTTCCCATCTATCTTATTAGCTTTTTTCATAACATAACAGTTTTAGCAAGTAATGAATTCACCAGTGCCCTGTATAAACAGATGTGCTATGATGCCATCTACATTACTTTACAAATATTCTCGAGTATTGTCATTAGCAAGTAAGCCCTGTTTCCAGGTATGATCGAGGGAATATCATATATCATTAAAAAAATATAAATAATATAAAAGAATTTGTTTAGAATAAACGATTTGTTTAGATTAATTTTTATTTGTTAGATTTGTTAGAAAGTGCAAAATCTAAAAACTGTTACTGCTGCCACTACTACTAACAGCTGACTGCAGCCACCCGAGATAAGTGCAGCCGCTCACTCACCAAGCCGCTAAAAGCCGACATAGTTACGTAAGCTCCTCCTCTACGTCAATCTACTCCAACCCAATAATTGTATAAGATTAGAGAAGAATAACAAGAGCTAAGAGCTCATATGGCACTTGTGACGAGGCGAGAAGAGCTAAGAGCCAAGAGATCATATGGTATGGGCTCTAACAAAATTCTATGAATCAATAGATTGATTTAAAAAGGAAAATAAGAGGCTTAATGCCGGTCAGGATTTAAAATAAGAGCTCTGAGTCACGATGTCCTTCTAAATATCAAAATTCATTAAGATCCGATCACCCACTCGTATGTTATAAATACCTAATTTTTTCTAATTTTTCCTCTCCCTTTAGCCCCCCAGATGGTCGAATCTGGGAAAACGACTTTATCAAGTCAAATTGTGCAGCTCCCTGACACGCCTATCAATTTTCATCGTCCTAGCACGTCCAGAAGCACCAAACTCGCCAAATCACTGAATCCCTCCCCCTAACTCCCCAAAAGAGAGCCAATCCAGTACGATTCTGTCAATCACGTATCAAGGACATTTGTTTATTCTATCCACCAAGCTTCATCCCGATTCCTACACTCCAAGTGTTTTTCCAAGATTTCCCCCTCCAACTCCCCCCAATATCAAACGATCTGGTCAGGATTTGAAATAAGAGCTCTGAGACATGAATTCTTTCTAAAAATCAAATTTCATTAAGATCCGATCATCTATTCGTAAGATAAAAATACCCCAATTTTCACGTTTTCCAAGAATTCCGATTTCCCCCTCCAACTCCCCCCAACGTCACAGGATCTGGTCGCAATTTAAAATAAGAACTTTAAAGCACAAGATCCTTCTAAATATCAAATTTCATTAAGATCTGGTCACCCTTTCGTAAGTTACAAATACCTCAATTTTTAAAATTACCCCCCCCCCCCCTCCAATTCCACCAAAGAGAGCAGATCCGATCCGGTTATGTCAGTCACGTATCTTAGACAGATTTTTATTCTTCCCATCCAGTTTCATCCTGATCTCACCGCTTTAAGTATTTTCTAAGATTTCCATGCCCCCCCAATTACGCTTGATCCGGTTGAGATTTAAAATAACAGATCTGAGTTACGAGGTCCTTCTAAATATGAAGTTTCATGAAGATCCGATCACTCCTTCGTAAGTTAAAAATACGTCATTATTTCTAATTTTTCAGAATTAACCCCCCCCCTATAGATTGGATCCGTTCCAATTATTTAAGTCACGTATGTAAGACTTCTGCTTATTTTTCCCACCAAGTTTCATCCCGATCCCTCCAATCTAAGCGTTTTCCATGATTTTAGGTTCCCCCACCCCAAACTTCCCCCAACGTCACCAGATCCAGTCAGGATTTAAAATAAGAGCTTTGAGACACGATATCCTTCTAAATATCAAATTTCATTGAGATCTGATAACCCGTTCGTAAGTTAAAAATACCTCATTTTTTCTAATTTTTCAGAATTAACCCCTCCCCCAACTACCCCAAAGAGAGCGGATCCGTTCCGGTTACGTTAATCATGTATCTAGGACTCGTGATTATTTTTTCCACCAAGTTTCATCCCGATCCCTCCACTCTAATTGATTTTCAAGTTTTAGGTTTCCCCCTCCTAACTCACCCCCGCCCCCCAAGGTCACCAGATCTAGTCGGATTTAAAATAAGAGCTCTGAGCCACGATATCCTTCTAAATATCAAATTTCATTGAGATCCGATCACCTGTTCGTAAGTTAAAAATACCTCATTTTTTCTAATTTTTCAGAAATACCCCCCCCCCAACTATCCCAAAGAGAGCGGATCCGTTCCGTTTATGTCAATCATGTATCTAGCACTTTTGTTTATTTTTCCCACCAAGTTTCATCCCAATCCCTCTACTCTAAGTGTTTTCCAAGTTTTAGGTTTCCGCCTCCCAACTCCCCCCCCCCAATGTCACCAGATCAGGTCGGGATTTAAAATAAGAGCTCTAAGACACAATATCCTTCTAAACATCAAATTTCATTGAGATCCGATCACCGGTTCGTAAGTTAATCATGTATATACATGATGTCAATCATGTATGTGGGACTTGTGCTTATTTTTCCCATCAAGTTTCATCCCGATCCCTCCACTCTGTTTTCCAAGATTTTAGGTTCCCCCTCCAACTCCCCCCAATGTCATCAGATCCGGTTAAAAATACTTCATTTTTTCAATTTTTTCCGAATTAACCGGCCGAACACCCCCCCCCCAGATGGTCAAATTGGGAAAACGTCACGTCCCTGATACGCCTGCCAAATTTCATCGTCCTAGCTTACCTGGAAGTGCCTAAAGTAGCAAAACCGGGACCAACAGACAGACAGACCGACAGAATTGGCGATTGCTATATGTCACTTGGTTAATACCAAGTGCCATAAAAAACCGAAAAGATTAAATAATAATAAAGAAAGAGAAAGGAATGCGATAAAACAAAGCAGCGATTAAAAACAGCATAGAGACCAAACAAGAACTAGATGCACTGAAAGAAAAAAAAATGTTTTCAAGCATTAATTTTTTTAAAGTATAAAGATGTTTATTAGATTTGGAAGAAAAAAAGAAGACTAGTATAAACAACTTATAGGGTAATTATGAAAATATCACCGCTAACCACCGACTGGGGTTGAGCGTTTTCACTCCAATCGGTTCAAGATCAAAGATGATCTTGAGCGTCTGCTTCATTTGCTGCTGCATTACCCGGTTCACAGTCTGCTTTATTTGCATGAATTTCCGCTACAGAAACAGGAGTTAGAGAAAACTCGAGATTTTATTGTTTCAGAGATATCTCGTCAGGTTTCTTCAAAATATGGCGCGAGAGCACAATTTGCTCTTAACGACTCTGTTGAGACTTTAATTAATGAGTTGTACAATTGTGTGTCACTGGAGTTCAATCCCATCTTAGACCGTATTGAACGAGAGCTGAAACCATGTAGAATCCAAACCCTTAATCTGGAGAATTGAATTAAAAAAATTGAATTAAAAAGTCAAGCTTGACGATATGAATCAGGAAAATATCTTGGACAGTCTTGTTTTCAACGGTCTGAAACAAAAGCCAGGAGTTGATTTGCTAAATGCCGCAAGGGATCGGTTCGGTGTCAACCATATTTGGACTGACCGCGGCAACAAACTAGTGAAGTCGCCAGGTGAAACGTCTGCGGGGAAATTAAGATCTTTTGGGGAATGGATTTGAAATAGTATTTGTGTTGCTTTCGCCGTTTTGTTTCTTTCTCTTGTACTGCTTTTTTCTTATTTATTTTTTTCTTACTACTTTTTCGCTATTTTTGTTATTTTTATTATGATTCTCAAAAACTGTCGATTCTAAGTACTGTATCTTTGTTTCTTACTTCTTTCCTTGTCATTTAGAGAGATTTGTTTGGTTCGTGTATTTTTCACTATATTTGCTATTTTCATTATTATTCTCAAAAATTGTTGATTCTCAGTCTTCCATTTTTTTTTTTACTTGTTTTCTTTTCGTTTAGAGAGATTTGTTTGGTTCGTGTATTTATTTACTGTTACTGAGTCTATACTTGATTTGATTAACAGATCTTTTTGGCTAGAAGAGGTTTTGTCGGCAACAATAGCAACAGATCTTGACCATGTATGAACCAAATAAGACTTCAACAGTTAAGAAACAGTGCTCGTGTTCAAAATCTGCAATTAAACCCAAAGGAAACTAATTTGTTGCATTTACGTACCTGAAATTCCCATCTTACTACTTGTTATGAGGATATACAGCGATTTCTCTCTGATTCTCAAGGAAAAATTAGTTTTATTGGTATATGTTCAAGTTTTCTGAGTCAGGATGACTCTCTCAGAGGGTAAGTTTGAAAGTCTTAGTCTGGAATTAAAATTGGGAAGTGGGAAACTTTTGATTAGTATTGTGTATAGGCCACCGAGTGCTAGTTGGGAAGAATTTGAGTGTGGGTTTGATCAAATTGCAAGTGCAGCGTCTCGGATAGGTCTGGATTTTATTTGTATGGGTGATTTCAACTTTGATCTTCTTTCATTGAATTGATTGAATCTTGATTATTTTAACTTGATGATTACTCGTGATCTTTTCCCCCTTATGAACATCCCAACACGTGTTACAAGTCATTTAGCCACTCTCATAGATACTATTTCTATTGGTTCTAAGTATCTGGACCGTAGTTATGCTGATGTGGTTCTATACCCTTGTTCGAATTATTTCCCAGTTATCGCAACGGTATCTTGTGGTCGAATAAAAAATGTAAAGACTCTGTCTTTAAAAAAAAAAAATTACAGAGGTTTGGTGAAGAATTAAGCAGCATTGATTTTAGTGAAGCTTTAGATATGAATGATGACGCTTCTGGTCCATTTGATCGCATGATGGGGATCGTACAGCCACTATATGATAAGACTTGCCCACTGAAATTTTTGAAACCACACAAGGATGAGCACAGGAAGCCCTGCATAATTGCGGACATTCTTGAAGCGTCAGACTTAAGAAATCAATTATATGTGGATTATTTAAATAGTGAGTGTGCCGAAAAATGGAATAATACGCAATAAAGTGAACTCGATAAGAAGAAAAGCTAAAAAAGAATAAAGTTCCCAAGAAAGAAAGAAGCTCCATCTAATTCGCTACTGATTCAAGGAGAATCTGTTAACAATGAAACGACTTATACTAATAGATTTGCTGAACTTTCTTCAAGCATTGGCCAAAATATACAGGCTGATGGGCTGATGAATTCTAATGATGATTTCCTGGACAATGAATTTTTGGAAGATAGAGGAACTTGAAGTGAGATTGAATTTCAGCTGTGTACTAGAGACGAATTTCTGAAGGTTGTGAAAACAAACAAATCTAATTCAGCAGGGACAGATGGCGTCAATCTTAAGATTTTCAAATCAGTGATGTATTATTTACTACCATGCCTCGTCCACATAATCAATCTTTCTCTCCAGACCGGCGCATTCCCTGGTGCACTTAAAAGGGGCCAAAGTCACCCCCTTTCACAAAGGTGGTTCTAAACCAGATATTGGAAATTACAGACCCGTATCAATCCTAACCCTATTTTCAAAATTATTTGAACACATTTTGATACAAGGGTTTACGATTACCTTACAAAAAGGGGATATTAAGTGAAACCCACTTCGGCTTTAGGAAAGGTCACTAGACGTCAGACACCGTGCATTTCCTCTATGATACTGTTAATAAATGCTTTGTACGTGGTGAAGTTCCTTTGACTATTTTTATTGATTTGAGAAAAGCGTTTGATACAGTGGATTTTAAAATTTTACTCTAACGTAGACAATCCCTTGGAGTTCATGGTAATTATATGAAGTGGTTTGATAGTTTTTTTATTGGTAGACCTCTTCAAGTTGTATTAAATGATATTCCGCCCCTCCCCCCCTTTTCAACTGAAGTGTAGTATACCCCAGGGTCTGTCTTGGGACCACTTCTTTACCTTGTGTATGGCGATTCAATGCGTTTGTACTTACCTGAGTTTTTTATTGCAACTTTTGCGGATGATACTGTTTTAACTGCGTCTAGTCGATCCATAGATGATTTCTTGTTGAAAGTAAATAGGGTTTTAACGTCTTTTTTATTTAGCTTTTGTATATCGACATTCGTGTAATATCGACATCGATATCAGCATTGACAGAGTAATCGACAGGTTTGCGAACAGTGGAGCCAGGAAGCTTGAATTTTGCTTGTAAACAGTTGACAGTTGATCAAGTACAGTTTTTGTAATCCTTATTGTAATATATGAAAACCATCTTTTCGTTAAACAAGAGACCGCCAGGAAAACTTAAAACGTGAAAAATAAAGTCAGCCTTGTGGCCGACGAAAAGGACACTACCTCCACTGTTTTCGGTAAGAATCGCCCCCCCCCCCCTAGAACGAAAGGCTGGACCCGCCCCTGCTTCAACCCCCCCCCCCCCAATGTCATCGTATCTGGTCGGGATTTAAAATAAGAGCTCTAAGACACGATATCCTTCTAAATATCAAATTTCAATAAGATCCAATCACCCGTTCGTAAGTTAAAAATACCTTATTTTTTCTAATTTTTCCAAATTAACCGTCCACCCCCCCCCCCCAAGATGATCGAATCAGGGAAACGACTATTTCTAATTTAATCTGGTGTGGTCCCTAATACGCCTCCCAAATTTCATCGTCAAAGCTTACCTGGAAGTACCTAAACTAGCAAAACCGGGACAGAAAGACGGACCGACCGACAGAATTTGCGCAAATGTGTGGTACAGTCCTAGCATGTTTAGGCCCATTCCTAGCATTTATCACTGGTATGGTAGACCATTCCCTTCGTGTGTCTTTTTAAATGTGGTTCTCTTTCCATGACCATAAAGAACTTGTAATCTAGGAATTTATCAAATGAGTGCTCCACTTCTAGTACATGTGTAGGTCCATTCCTAGTATTTATCACAGGTATGGTAGAACTTTCCCTTCGTGTATCCTTTCTATAATTATTTCTCCTTCCTTGTTCATAAATAACTTGCAATTCCAGGAATCTATCACATGTTTGGTCTCTCCATAGCACATGTGTAGGTCCATTCCTAGTATTTATCACTGGTATGATAGACTAATCCCTTCGTTAGTCCTTTTTATATGTGCTTCTCCATCATCGCTCATAAAGAACTTGTCATTTCAGGAATTTATCACAAATATGGTCCATTCGACTTGTGGTATGTTTTTCCATATATTCATACTATTTTTGAATGCTTCTCCTTTGTGACTCACAGAGAAGTTAGCCATTCCATTTATTTATAACAGATTATTAATTCCTTTTCTTTTCTACAGTGATTTCTAGCAAGTATTCTGAAATTTCCACCATTCTAAATTTCCATCCATGAGCTTCTAGTCATTAGGAATTCATTCTAAATTAATTACAATTAAAACTAAGTCCAATGGAAAACAAAGAAGAGAGTATACTCGAATTTTTCAAGGTGTTTTCAACGAGGAATAAAACCATAAAACAAAATATCTAAAGACAAAAAAGTTGAATAAAAACAAGAAGAGAAGCTAAAACCAGAAAAATGTACATAATGAAGAAGAAAAAAGAACAATTCAAATATACGATACTTACTCCCCCACAAAGACGGTCTTGGGCGAGAAAAAGGGGCACTTGCCCCGAATACAGAGATTTTAGGAGTGCCAAATTTAAAATAAATAATCTAACTTTTGTAATCATTTTTTTATTTTATTTTACTAACATTAAATAGAAGGCATAATCGCAGAATGAGCACACTGAATCCTAAATTTTGCTTGATTCAGATTTCAAGATGCCATGAATGTTAATAAATTTTGTAAATAAATGGAAATTTTGCTAAAATTTGGCCTGAAAAATTTTGGGAGACAAGGGAAGGGTGATAATCAAGGTTTTGCTCCAGGCACAAAAGAGGCCAGAATCGCCACTGCTACCCCCCTTCCCTCGATAAAAGCAGATATGGGTTAAGTGGCTAGACAAAGAGCTACATTGGAAGCCAAAAAAAGGACTATTTCTAAAGAGAATAGGCAGAGTGTGATAGAGCTTGAGGTTATGTCAAATAAAAAATGAAACATAAATAAAAACAAAATGAAAAGAAAATCAAATGAAAATTAATAACGAAAACCACTCAAAATAATAATAAAAAGCTTAAAATTAAGCTTAAAATGGTTCTTTCGTTCTACAGAGTCAAACCTTCCACACTAACATAAACTAAGAGTTTGTAAGTAAGGTAGACAGAGCTAAGCAGATTCGAGCCACGTTACGTAATTTTACATTACGTAACGGAAAATTATTATAGCCACAACAAAATGTAAATTCTGGATATGAAATTCATAAACTTTGAAAACAAATTAATGAACTTTTCCTAGTAAAGCTTCATCAGAGAATAATCCTACCTCTCCATATTTTTTGAAAATTTTTCAGGGGGTTAGAGCAAAAGACAATCAGACTCAAACCGAAATTGCGGACAGAATTATTGTTCTCAAGATAATGACTGTTATAGACTTGTCTTAATGCAATTTCCTAAGCCTTAGAATACGCTACAGAATGGGTAGAGATAGAAACTTCAAAACAGCTTCCAATGAGATATTTTGGGGCGACCCAAAAATATGCGAACCCATATTTTATTCGATAAAAAATCCATTTTTAACGAATGTCTTTTCTGTTCCAGAACGTGAAAGGTAAACTTATGGATGATCGTTTGCAGCTTTAGTTGCACTGAAAATTTCTTAGACCAACCAGCAGAAGATATTCTCCCTAGAAACCTATTTTGCGACAAAATCATACCAGAGTGTACACGCTCAGTTTTAAAAATGTTTCTATTGTCACAACTTTCCACCAAAATCAATGATTGCTAGTTGGGTTACGAAGTTCAGAGAGCATGGGACTGTAGTGGACTTAAGTTTCAAAGCCACAGGGGGAACTTATTCAGGCAGAAAAGAGAGTGCAAGGAGAGAAGAAAACATTGCTACGAGGGACTACACTGTCCCTCGCTGTTCAATTAAACGTAAGAACACGCCACAGTGACTCCCTACGCACTGAATTTCTAGGGCTGCGTCCTACTGACTCCCTTACTGCAGCAATGTTTTCTTCTGTCCTTGTATCCCTTGTAAGTTCTTGCACTCCCTTGTCATTCCGAGTTCTTGGCCGTGTCTACGCAGTGATTTCCTAGGGCTGCGTCCCACTGAGTCCCTTACTGCAGCAAAGTTTTCCTCTTTTTCCTGCCTGAATAAATTCTCCTGTGGTTTTAGGACAAAGTCCACTACAGTCCCATGCTCTCTAAACTGCGTAACCCAACTAAAAATCGTTGATTTTGTTGGAAAGTTGCGACAATGGAAACGTTTTCGAAACTGAATCTGTACGCTCTGGCATGATTTTGTCGCAAAATAAGTCTCCAACGAGAATATCTTCTGCTGATTGGTCCAAAAAACTTTTGGGGCAACTATAGCTGAAAAGACTCATCCATAGGTTCACCTTTCACGTCCTGCAACAAAAAAGACATTCGCTAAAAATGGATTTTTTATCGAATAAAATATGGGTACGCATCTTTTTGGGTCGCCCTGTATAAAACTCATTCAGTTTCTTGTTACTAACCAAAAGCTACGAATCTGAGAAAATTTGCTTGAGTTTTGAAAAAAGAGGGAAAACACCCATAAAAAAGCAAATGATCTTGATGAAAATTACTTTACTAGATTCATCATATCAAAAAATCCCATCGAAGAGATTTCAAGCCCCCATCTAAAAAATACGAAATTTTGTTGTTTTTTTTTCAGAAGAAAGATCAAGGATGCGTGTTTATTCGTTTTTTTTTGGGCGGGTGGTTATTGTATCAAGACGAAGGTCCCAGAAAATTGGTAGAGGGCCCATTCAAACTTAAATTAAGAATTCCTATGAAGTAACCATGAAGATTGTACCACAGGAGAGTGCTAGTGTTTGCCATTTATAGCTCCAGCCTACGACTTTGCCCGACAATAGAGCAATTTGTGATTAATTCAAAATTATGAGAAGCAACTCGATTTAAAAGTATCAAAAACTATATTTTGTGCTTCCTAGTTGCAGAGGAAGTAATGGAGCTGGATGGCAGCACTGGATTCAACCAAGTTGATTCGCTTTATTTGTTATGAAAATATGTTTGGTGATATGGAATTGCCAGTAATAGTTTTGTCGGGGATGGGGGCAGATAGCCAAAAGAGCATATTAATGAATAAATCACTAACTCTCATGAGCCTTGAAATAAATGTAGAAAAAGTTAGGGGAATTAGGAATTAATTAAAATACCTCCGTGTAGCATAAAATATTATGCTCTCCTGCCTACCGACACAGAGGTGGAAAAGGTGAGGCGGGCCATCATGACCACCAAAAAATTTCTTTAGGGAGCAGCAAATGCTACTAGGAATTTAGTTTTCTGGTGGTTGAATGTGCAGGAACGAGCCATTTTAGCGTGAAGAAAGGAAAGAATGCGGCAATAGACTTTAGGGTTCAAAGCGGCGGTACTGACCTCTGTTTTATTCCTCTTCAGCCAGGAAGTGCAATAGTTGCAGGTTAGCCATCCTTGGCTTTTGCACTCCCTTCCTTTTTATCTTCCTTAGTTTTTATCCAGTTACCCATTCAAAACGGGGTCGACTCTTGCTAAGCTTAAAGAGTCACGTTACTGACCCCAGTACCAAACCAAATAACTACTGAAACCAGGACTTAAACCTCTGCCCTTATGGACAAAGCGTATTAGTATGAAGGAAATAACTAATGATAATTGTCTTCTGAAGCTCAAGTAAACCATAATCTGTATTTAAACCTGGGTAGCTCCTCTGGTGTCTAGTGGGGTATTGGACAGCAACGGATCGAAGTCCATGAGGGACGATCCTGAGCCAAATACCACAGCTCGCTGAGGATTGATGGTAGGATTCGCTTCACCTTAAAAGGAATTACCAACCGTTTTTGGTTTTGGCCTCTATTCTGGAGCCTCGAACTTTCTGGAGTCCGCTGGGAATTTCAGTGGTCTTTAAGTTCACTTATTTTCCTTTATTGAAAGTAATTGTATACATAATTATCTATTCTGTTCAAAATACACATTTTTTTTTATAAAAAGAGCTATGTTCAAAATTAAGAACAAAGGCGCGATTTCATTCATATTTGGTTTTCAGAATCAGTGGCAGATTCAGGATTTTAGCAATGGGTAATAGAATTTTGACGGAATTTAGATTTGTAGTTTTTAATTGGGCTTTAACGCTCGTGCATCCCCTTGGTGTGCAAGCAATTAAAACATAGTTGTTGTTTTTCTTCGAAACATCTTTTGTGTGTGACTTAATTTTTAAGTTTTAATAAAAATGAACGTTGTTCGAAACTAAGGTACTTGGTCTAAAGTAAGCATGCCCGTGCTTTAGGAGAACCAAGGTACCTCCTTCAAATCCTCAGGATCTGCAAATGACTGGGGTGTGTGGTATAGGTCTAAGCTATTAAAAAAAGAGGTAAAGGATATTGGACTTTACAGTCCGTACCGGCGGTGCTGATCTCCGTTTCTTGGCCCTTCAGCCAGGAAGTACAGTGGGGGGTTGGGGGCCAGCCATCCTGTGCTTTCGCACACCCTTCCTGTTTACCTTCCCCAGATTTCTCCAGGTACCCATTTAGAGCTGGGTCGACTCTGGCTAAGCTTACAGAGTCACGCCACTGACCCCCGTCCCAAACTGAAGAATTGGGTACACTGGGATTCGAACCCGCGTCCTCTCAAGCAAGAGATCCCGAATCCAGCGCACCAACCCACTCGGCCAGGACGGCGTTCAAGCTATGAAGCTATTAAGCCTTTAAGCTATTATCACGTTTTAAATATAATTTTGTTTTAAAGCGTAATATTTCTATGTTTATATTTCATATATATTATGTAAATATTTCAATGTATTTAAACATAAGTATATAATTCATTTATTGGTCAGAGGATCCTAATGTAAAGGTTGGAGATTCAAAGTTACTTATAATTTTCATCCTTATGAAGAATAATACCCCTCTTCGTCCACACTGAATTCTGCAGTAGAGATATTGATAAGAGCTTATTGAATAAAAAAAAACTAATCATCCCAAATATTTTATAGTATATTCAAATTTTGTCCAAAACTTAAAGTGCAATCCATCATTTTAATTTTCAAGCAGAATAAAACTGAAAAAGTAGAGCGTTACTAAGCAATTTACAATTACTGATAGATAAATTTTCACAGCAACAATTAAGGGTTTTATGGGGTCAGTACCCCATATTATATTTTGGCTTAGGCCTGGACATGACTTGAAAAACAATCATAAATTATATTAAAATCTAGTTTGTTCTACTGAAAGTAAGGAGCAGTTTTAGAAACTATTTGAACATAAATTATTCTATATATAGAGGGGGGAGGCGTTTCCTCCTTAACTCTTTGCTTTTTACTCTGAAGTTTGACTTTTTGTCTAAATTTTCCACTTATACTTACTGAAACACAAGGGCCATTGAATTAGAAAAAGAATGTTTCTCACAGCACTACAAATTTTTAGCTTAATGAGCAAGGAGTTGAGGAGGGGGCAGTTCCCCTTATATACAGAATAATTTCAGTACTTTTTAAGTTTTAAAGTTGCATCTTGTTTTAAGTTGAAAAATATTCTTTAATTGTTTATTTAGATTTCATGAAACAGCAGTTTTATGAACACAGTAGTTTTCTAATGCAAAAAAAAAAAAAAAAAAAATATTTCAAAGCTCTCTGTCTGGTTTTTGATTGGAAGCAAAGCTCAGAGAAAATGATTTTTGATTTCAGAGAAAATGATTCAGAAATCAATTCCTATCTTATTTTTAATAGATAGGATATTGTTTTGTGTATTTTTTGTAAATCCTTTACTTTTCTATTTTAAAAAAATCGTACTTTACTTGACTTACTTCTTTCATTACGTTTCAAAAATCATTTTCTCTGAGCTTTGCTTCCAATCAAAAACCAGACAGAGAGCTTTGAAATATTTTTTTTTTTTTTTTTTGCATTAGTAAAACTACTGTGTTCATAAAACTGCTGTTTCATGAAATCTAATTAAACAATTAAAGAATATTTTTCAACTTAAAACAAGATGCAACTTTAAAACTTAAAAAGTACTGAAATTATTCTGTATATAAGGGGAACTGCCCCCTCCTCAACTCCTTGCTCATTAAGCTAAAAATTTGTAGTGCTGTGAGAAACATTCTTTTTCTAATTCAATGGCCCTTGTGTTTCAGTAAGTATAAGTGGAAAATTTAGACAAAAAGTCAAACTTCAGAGTAAAAAGCAAAGAGTTAAGGAGGAAACGCCTCCCCCCTCTATATATAGAATAATTTAAGTTCAAATAGTTTCTAAAACTGCTCCTTACTTTCAGTAGAACAAACTAGATTTTAATATAATTTATGATTGTTTTTCAAGTCATGTCCAGGCCTAAGCCAAAATATAATATGGGGTACTGACCCCATAAAACCCTTAATTGTTGCTGTGAAAATTTATCTATCAGTAATTGTAAATTGCTTAGTACCGCTCTACTTTTTCAGTTTTATTCTGCTTGAAAATTAAAATGATGGATTGCACTTTAAGTTTTGGACAAAATTTGAGTATACTATAAAATATTTGGGATGATTAGTTTTTTTTTATTCAATAAGCTCTTATCAATATCTCTACTGCAGAATTCAGTGTGGACGAAGAGGGGTATTATTCTTCATAAGGATGAAAATTATAAGTAACTTTGAATCTCCAACCTTTACATTAGGATCCTCTGACCAATAAATGAATTATATACTTATGTTTAAATACATTGAAATATTTACATAATATATATGAAATATAAACACAGAAATATTACGCTTTAAAACAAAATTATATTTAAAACGTGATAATAGCTTAAAGGCTTAATAGCTTCATAGCTTGAACGCCGTCCTGGCCGAGTGGGTTGGTGCGCTGGATTCGGGATCTCTTGCTTGAGAGGACGCGGGTTCGAATCCCAGTGTACCCAATTCTACAATTTCCGCTAAAGCTTTTTTTAATACTTTCAAAACAGCTATCTATTCTAATTAAACGGCCTTTGTGATTCAGGGCTCATTCTCAAGAAATTGGAACAAAATTAGAATTTTAGCATAAAGAGCGAAGTGTTGACTAGGTGGCGAACACCCCCTCATATAGGTAACAATTTCTGTTTGTTTTGAGTTTTAATGTTGCTCCTTACTTTCATTTAAAAAAACTTCTTTTTTTATTTAATCTGAACTAGGATTAGGTGATTATGTTAAAGAAAAGCGAATGAGCCACACAAGTGTAAAAAGTCATTTTTTTTGAACTTGCAATTATTCCTGGAATGCGTTTTAAATCCATTTGATTGAAGAGTGTTATCTGTATGTCAAAGGAATTACTTCAACTTTTCTAGTCTTAATATTGGCATTATCTTTTAATGTGTAGTAGAATTTATAATAGATTTATTTACAGTTCCCATGTCGTGCTGTACATATATTAGAATTAAGCGATTTCATTACAAATATTTTTATCACTAATTAATGTCTTATTGTTCGGATTTTTAATTAGTTAAAATTAGTCTTTTTTTTGTTAATTTGGTTTAATTTTATTAATGCTATATTCATAAATTAATGAATTCAATCTTACATATAATTTAATTAAATAATTTCATATTAATTTTATTTCATTAATTTTAAAATATTAATTAGTTTTTAATTAGTATTGTATTTAAAATCCATATAAAATATAAAACAAACTTTTTTATGGTTTTGGAAAATTTAGTCCTGATTTTTTCTCTGTTTTATTGTTTTATTTGCTATACGTTTTTGATAAAAATTAAATTAAAAAAACAAGTTTTTTGAAATGAAAGTAAGGAGCGACATTAAAACTTAAAACGAACAGAAATTACTCCGTATATGAAAGGGATTTTTCCTCCTCGACGCCCCACTCTTTACGCTAAAGTTTTTTATTGTTTTAAAAAGTAGAGTTGCGAGAAAGAATCAAACTTTAGCGCAAGGAGCGGGGTGTCGAGGAAGAAAAGCCCCTTTCATATACGGAGTAATTTCTGTTCGTTTTAAGTTTTAATGTCGCTCCTTACTTTCATTTCAAAAAACTTGTTTATTTTATTTAATTTCTGAAAGTTTTTGAATTAGTGCATGTCTGATTTTGGCTCTCCGTACATAAATTATTAAAATGAAATTTGCATATTAATTCTTTTTTTTGGCTAAATGGCTTTCTCTTAGTTTTGATCAGACGATTTTGAGAAATAAGGGTGGGGAAGGAGGCCTAGTTGCCCTCCAATTTTTCGGATACTTAAAAAGGCAACTAGAACTTTTGATTTTTAACGAACGTTTTTATTAGTAAAAAATATACGTAACTTAAGAATTAACATACGTAACGAACTTTTATATTCTTATATTTTTGATTATATATATGAGAGGGTTTGTCCCCTCGTTAATACCTCCCTTTTCACACTAAATCTTAAGTTTTGTCCCAATTCTTTAAGAATGACCCTTGAATCAGAAAGGCCGTAGAATAAATAGTTGAAATTACTAAAAATAATTTAGCATAAAGAGGGAAGTATTTATCTCCTCCTAAATACCTCGCTCTTTAGGCTGAAGTATTTTTAGAACCCCTCATATGCGTGATAATCTCTGTTCGTTTTAAGTTTCAATGCTACTCCTTACTTTCAATTGAAAAAAACTTCATGTTTATATTTTCATTGTTTTTTTTAATAGTAATGGTAGAAAATCCTCCGCCCTTTTAATTGAATTTCTCTTTCCCCATGAAATATTCCTCCAAGGAAAGATCCTCCCATATAGCCCCCTCCCCTGAACCCCAACCCAAACAAAAAAATCCCCCTGAAAACGTCGGTACACTTCCCAGTAACCAAGTTTGTAACTTGCAGCCCCTCCCCCAGGGACTGTGGGGGGGTAAGTCATCCCCAAAGACATAGTTAATATATTTTTCGACTATGCGGAACAAAATGGCTATCTCAAAATTTTGATCCGTTGACTTTGGGAAAAAAATGAGCGTGGGAGGTCACTTAAGAAGGTCTCCAATTTTTGGTCACTTAAGAAGGGCACTAGAACTTTTCATTTCCGTTAGAATGAGCCCTCTTGCAACACTCTAGGATCACTTGGTCGATACGATGACCCCTGGAAAAAAAACAACAAAAAACAAACAAACAAGCAAATAAACACGCACCCGTGATTTGTCTTCAGGCAAAAAATACGAAATCCCACATTTTTGTAGATTTGACCTTGAAATTTTTTCTATAGGGTTCTCTGATACGCTGAATGCGATGGTGTGGTTTGGTGATGGTGATGGTGTATGGATCGTTACGATCCTATGACTTTTAGGGGATGTTTCCCCCTATTTCCCAAAATAAGGCAAATTTTCTCAGGCTCGTAAATTTTGATGACAAAGACTAAATTTGATGAAACTTATATATTTAAAATCAGCATAAAAATCCAATTTTTTTTATATATCTTTTAGCATCTAAATTCAATTTTTTAGAGTTTCGTTTACTATTGAGCCGGGTCGCTCCTTACTACAGTTTGTTACCTCGAACTGTTTGATAGATGACGTTAAAGGCAGGAAGCAAAGACATCCTTTCTCAGATACGATGTTCATTAAATATCAGGAATCCTTGCGCTAGCCACTTGCTAAAAAAAAATATTTACCACAAAGAAACTACCTACTCCACAAAAATACCCTTACTTTTATAAATTATAGAATATGACTCTGGAGCTGTTAGAATTACCAACTCCTCAATCCTGATTTCAAATAACTCTTGTTTTACATTAGAAATAGAGAAACTGGAAGTTTAAATTCTTGATTTTGTTATTTAATATTTAAAAAACATGAAGTCACTGTTAGAACATGTAAATAGTCAATCAGAGTGTCCATGTCACACAAAATCAATTAAATTAAATAGCTAAATGAAAATTTGCCTTGGGTAATATAGGAGAATCATTTCTGAATGAAGTTTAAGTGGCTGTCAGACTACTAGCCTAATTTCCTTTGCTAAGTGATCGAGTTGTGTTACGCATTACCTTATACCCAAGGTTGTTTTAAAAATAAACAAAGTAGCCTTGATTGACGCCTAAGTAAAACCAATATTAACATGGCGCCTGCAGGGGGGGGGAGGTATGCCCCCTGGATATCTGGGACTATAAAGTGAGTATGAGTAAACCGAAGGGAAGGCAACAGAGTTGCGAAAAATGATGGAAAAATGCGTGTTGGTCCATGGCTACCTGCTAATAGGTTTTGACCCTAGATAGAGGAAATGATTTCAGAGAAAATGATTATTGAGCAATGCCGAAGTGTTCAACGGACATTTTTCATCAATACCGATATTTTTAATATGTTTATCAGAAATCGATCTAATTAACGCCTTCATACACTATAATTATAAAAAGTAAAGCATTTCAAAGTATTTGTTCAAATTCAATCATTGAAACTAAGCTTAAGAAAATCAAATAAGAAATCCTTGAGCTGGGCGTGATCGAGAAAGGTTGCAGATGTTGAATCTTACTTTTTAATATTGATATTTTTAAATGAATTTTGAAAACAAAAATCAATAGATTTTACGGCTTTATGCTTCATAACTATGAAACATTAAAGCTTTAGTGAACAATTATATCAATACAATCACTCCTTTTAAAAAATTAAAAAATAATAATACACAAAAAACATGCATCCGTTCTGGGGGAAAATTCTAAATAAAACCTTTCTGACTATACTGACTTCATAAATCCGCTCATGGGTACAAATGCATGCTAAACTTGACGACGTATTTTAATTGGGAATGTCCCCTTTTCAGGATGTTTTGGTTCTTATTATATAACTAAGCGAACTTTCATATATACTAAAACTTCAAACTAGAAACAGTTACATATTCCGAATCACCGAAAAAACTGATTCATTGACTTGATGTTATCAATATTTAGGTTCTTATATTTTCCTTATTGACAAAGATCGCTATCTACTTATCATTCATTGCTATGAAGAATTTGATTACTTTTGCTTTACTCCAACCATATCAATTTAAATTTTAAATTTAAGTTTGTGGAGAACTGAACAGGACTCATTCAGCTACAAATTAAAACCTATATTGCCTCTATCTAGGGTCAAAACCTATTAGCAGGTAGCCATGGACCAACACGCATTTTTCCATCATTTTTCGCAACTCTGTTGCCTTCCCTTCGGTTTACTCATACTCACTTTATAGTCCCAGATATCCAGGGGGCATACCTCCCCCCCCCTGCAGGCGCCATGTTAATATTGGTTTTACTTAGGCGTCAATCAAGGCTACTTTGTTTATTTTTAAAACAACCTTGGGTATAAGGTAATGCGTAACAAAACTTGATCAATTAGCAAAGGAAATTAGGCTAGTAGTCTGACAGCCGCTTAAACTTCATTCAGAAATGATTCTCCTATATTACCCAAGGCAAATTTTCATTTAGCTATTTAATTTAATTGATTTTGTGTGACATGGACACTCTGATTGACTATTTACATGTTCTAACAGTGACTTCATGTTTTTTAAATATTAAATAACAAAATCAAGAATTTAAACTTCCAGTTTCTCTATTTCTAATGTAAAACAAGAGTTATTTGAAATCAGGATTGAGGAGTTGGTAATTCTAACAGCTCCAGAGTCATATTCTATAATTTATAAAAGTAAGGGTATTTTTGTGGAGTAGGTAGTTTCTTTGTGGTAAATATTTTTTTTAGCAAGTGGCTAGCGCAAGGATTCCTGATATTTAATGGACATCGTATCTGAGAAAGGATGTCATTGCTTCCTGCCTTTAACGTCATCTATCAAACAGTTCGAGGTAACAAACTGTAGTAAGGAGCGACCCGGCTCAATAGTAAACGAAACTCTAAAAAATTGAATTTAGATGCTAAAAGATATATAAAAAAAATTGGATTTTTATGCTGATTTTAAATATATAAGTTTCATCAAATTTAGTCTTTGTCATCAAAATTTACGAGCCTGAGAAAATTTGCCTTATTTTGGGAAATAGGGGGAAACATCCCCTAAAAGTCATAGGATCGTAACGATCCATACACCATCACCATCACCAAACCACACCATCGCATTCAGCGTATCAGAGAACCCTATAGAAAAAATTTCAAGGTCAAATCTACAAAAATGTGGGATTTCGTATTTTTTGCCTGAAGACAAATCACGGGTGCGTGTTTATTTGCTTGTTTGTTTGTTTTTTGTTTTCTTTTTTCCAGGGGTCATCGTATCGACCAAGTGATCCTAGAGTGTTGCAAGAGGGCTCATTCTAACGGAAATGAAAAGTTCTAGTGCCCTTCTTAAGTGACCAAAAATTGGAGACCTTCTTAAGTGACCTCCCACGCTCATTTTTTTCCCAAAGTCAACGGATCAAAATTTTGAGATAGCCATTTTGTTCCGCATAGTCGAAAAATATATTAACTATGTCTTTGGGGATGACTTACCCCCCCACAGTCCCTGGGGGAGGGGCTGCAAGTTACAAACTTGGTTACTGGGAAGTGTACCGACGTTTTCAGGGGGATTTTTTTGTTTGGGTTGGGGTTCAGGGGAGGGGGCTATATGGGAGGATCTTTCCTTGGAGGAATATTTCATGGGGAAAAAGAAATTCAATTAAAAGGGCGGAGGATTTTCTACCATTACTATTAAAAAAAACAATGAAAATATAAACATGAAGTTTTTTTCAATTGAAAGTAAGGAGTAGCATTGAAACTTAAAACGAACAGAGATTATCACGCATATGAGGGGTTCTAAAAATACTTCAGCCTAAAGAGCGAGGTATTTAGGAGGAGATAAATACTTCCCTCTTTATGCTAAATTATTTTTAGTAATTTCAACTATTTATTCTACGGCCTTTCTGATTCAAGGGTCATTCTTAAAGAATTGGGACAAAACTTAAGATTTAGTGTGAAAAGGGAGGTATTAACGAGGGGACAAACCCTCTCATATATATAATCAAAAATATAAGAATATAAAAGTTCGTTACGTATGTTAATTCTTAAGTTACGTATATTTTTTACTAATAAAAACGTTCGTTAAAAATCAAAAGTTCTAGTTGCCTTTTTAAGTATCCGAAAAATTGGAGGGCAACTAGGCCTCCTTCCCCACCCTTATTTCTCAAAATCGTCTGATCAAAACTAAGAGAAAGCCATTTAGCCAAAAAAAAGAATTAATATGCAAATTTCATTTTAATAATTTATGTACGGAGAGCCAAAATCAGACATGCACTAATTCAAAAACTTTCAGAAATTAAATAAAATAAACAAGTTTTTTGAAATGAAAGTAAGGAGCGACATTAAAACTTAAAACAAACAGAAATTACTCCGTATATGAAAGGGGCTTTTCTTCCTCGACACCCCGCTCCTTGCGCTAAAGTTTGATTCTTTCTCGCAACTCTACTTTTTAAAACAATAAAAAACTTTAGCGTAAAGAGTGGGGCGTCGAGGAGGAAAAATCCCTTTCATATACGGAGTAATTTCTGTTCGTTTTAAGTTTTAGTGTCGCTCCTTACTTTCATTTCAAAAAACTTGTTTTTTTAATTTAATTTTTATCAAAAACGTATAGCAAATAAAACAATAAAACAGAGAAAAAATCAGGACTAAATTTTCCAAAACCATAAAAAAGTTTGTTTTATATTTTATATGGATTTTAAATACAATACTAATTAAAAACTAATTAATATTTTAAAATTAATGAGATAAAATTAATATGAAATTATTTAATTAAATTATATGTAAGATTGAATTCATTAATTTATGAATATAGCATTAATAAAATTAAACCAAATTAACAAAAAAAAGACTAATTTTAACTAATTAAAAATCCGAACAATAAGACATTAATTAGTGATAAAAATATTTGTAATGAAATCGCTTAATTCTAATATATGTACAGCACGACATGGGAACTGTAAATAAATCTATTATAAATTCTACTACACATTAAAAGATAATGCCAATATTAAGACTAGAAAAGTTGAAGTAATTCCTTTGACATACAGATAACACTCTTCAATCAAATGGATTTAAAACGCATTCCAGGAATAATTGCAAGTTCAAAAAAAATGACTTTTTACACTTATGTGGCTCATTCGCTTTTCTTTAACATAATCACCTAATCCTAGTTCAGATTAAATAAAAAAAGAAGTTTTTTTAAATGAAAGTAAGGAGCAACATTAAAACTCAAAACAAACAGAAATTGTTACCTATATGAGGGGGTGTTCGCCACCTAGTCAACACTTCGCTCTTTATGCTAAAATTCTAATTTTGTTCCAATTTCTTGAGAATGAGCCCTGAATCACAAAGGCCGTTTAATTAGAATAGATAGCTGTTTTGAAAGTATTAAAAAAAGCTTTAGCGGAAATTGTACACAACGGGCAAAGTTCGTAACTAGACGCCCTTCCCCCGGGAACTGTGGGGGATTAAGTCATCCTCAGAGACATAGTTATTAGATTTTTTGACTATGCTGAACAAAATGGTTATGTCAAAATTTTGATCGGGCAACTTTGGAAAAAAATTAGCGCGGGAGGGGGCTTAGTTGCCCTCCAGTTTTTGTCACTTAAATGTTCACTAGAACTTTAAATTTCCGTTGGAATGAACGGTCTTATGATATTCTAAGACCACTGGATCGATACGATCACTCATGGAAAAAAAATTAAACACGCATACGTGATCTTTCTTCTGGCAACAAAATACAAAATTCCACATTTTTGCAGATAGGAGCTTAATTCTACAGTAATCTCTACAGTAGGGTTCTCTGATACGCTAAATCTAATGGAGTGATTTTGATTAATATTCTATGGCTTTTAGGGGGTGTTTCTTCCTTTTTTCGAAAATAAGGCAAATTTAGTCAGTCTCGTAGCTTTTGATGGGTAAGACTAAACTTGATGAAAGTTAAATATTTGAAATAAAAAAAAAAATCCGATTCTTTTGATGTATCCATTGGTGTCAAAATTCCGTTTTTTCCAAAACTCCGGTTACTATTGAACCTTACCTACATTAAGGTCGCTCCTTACTTACAATTCGATATCGCGAACTGTTTGATATTACAAAAAAAGTACTACCATTAAGCATACTATAAATTCTACCATGGTACAGATCACATGATAAAACAACATCAAGTCAAGAAGAGGTGAAAAAATTCCTCTAACATACTGGTAAGATTCCGCAACTGTGGTGAGGTTTTCTTCCTTGAGGACTAAATCTGAAGTCACATCTGCATAGTCAATTTTCAGCAGCTCTGAAATCTTCTTTCTTATTACTTTGAAGAAATGTTGTGATTCGTAAAACTGAAAGAAAATAGTAAGAATAATTCATGCTTCATTATAAATAAATTAATAACCTTTACAGAAAAAAATTATTTAAGCATTACTTTAGTTTTAAGTGTTTGCATTAAGTCGTCTTTAAGCTTTTAGCACTCATTCAAGGACAACAGGTAATCGTATTAACTTTTTTTAATTAATTGTGTCAATTTTCAGAAAATCAGAATTGGTTTTTCTTATTACCTTGAAGAAGTAATATGGTCCATAAAACTAAAAGACTGTCGACCAGAAATAAAAATTAGGTCATCTTAAAGTTTTTAATTCTTGTTTAAGTACATTGTGTTAAGTTTTCTTCGGAAATACCGGCAGATAGCAATTAAATAACGACTAATCACAACTGAAAAAAAAAGAGTGCCAAATGAGCTAAGAGCTCATATGGCACTTGTGACGAGGTCGGAAGAGCCAAGAGCTCATATGGCATGAGCTCTAGCAAAATTCTAAGAATCAATAAATTGATTTAAAAGGAAAATCAGAGGCTTAATGCCGGTCAGGATATAAAATAAGATCTCTGAGACACGACATCCTTCTAAATATAAAAATTCATTAAGTTCCGATCACCCACTCGTAAGTCAAAAATACCTAATTTTTTCTAATTTTTCCTCTCCCTTCAGCCCCCCAGATGGTCAAATCGGGGAAAACAACTTTATCGAGTCAATTTGTGCAGGTCCCTGACACGTTTACCAATTTTCATCGTCCTAACATGTCCAGAAGCACCAAACTGGCCAAAGCACTGGACCCCCCCAAACTCCCCCAAAGAGAGCGGAACCAGTCCTGTTACGTCAATCACGTATCTACGACATTTTTATATTCTACCCACCAAGTTTCATCCCAATCTCTCCACTCTAAGCATTTTCTAAGATTTCCGGTTTCCCCCCCCCAAGTCGCCCCAATATCATCGGATCTGGTCGAGATTTAAACTAAGAGCTCTGAGACATGAATTCCTTCTAAATATCAAATTTCATTAAGATCCGGTCACCCGTTCGCAATTTAAAAATACCTCAATTTTTCCAATTTTTCCGAATTAACACCACCCAACTCCCCTAAAGAGAGAGAATTCAGTCCGGTTATGTCAGTCACGTATCTAGGACTTGTGTTTATTCTTCCCCCAAGTTTCATCCCGATCTCTCCACTCTATGCGTTTTCCAAGATTTCCTGTTTCCCCCTCCAACTCCACCCAATATCACTGGATACGGTCGGGATTCAAAATAAGAGCTCTTGAGACACGAGGTCCTTCTAAATATCAAATTTCATAAATATCCGATCACCCATTCTTAAGTTAAAAATACCTAATTTTTTTTCAATTTTTCCTCTCCCTCCAGCCCTCCAGATGGTCGAGTCTGGGTAACGACTATTATCAAGTCTATTTGTGCAGGTCCCTGACACGCCTGTCAATTTTCATCGTCCAAACACATCCAGAAGCACCGAACTCACCAAAGCAATGGAAATCCCCCACAACTCCCTCAAAGAGAGCGGATCCGGTCCAGTTATGTCAATCACATATCTAAAACTTGTGCTTATTCTTCCCTTCAAGTTTCATCCCGATCTGTCCATTCTAAGCGTTTTCCAAGATTTCCGATTTCCAAGATTTCTATTTCTCCCTCCAATCCCCTATGCCCCGGATCGGATTCGAATTGAAAATGGATTATCCGAGACATAAGATCTTTCTATATATCAAGGTTCATTAAGATCTGATGACCCGTTCGTAAAATAAAGATACCTCAATTTTCAAATTTTCAAAGATTTCTAGATTCCCCCTCCAACTCCCTCCAATGTCACCGGATCTGGTCGGGATTTAAAATCAGAGGTTTGAAGCACAAGATCCCTCTAAATATCAAATTTCATTAAGATCTGATCCCCCCTTCGTAAGTTACAAATATATCATTTTTCTATTTTTCCGAATTAACCCCCCCCCCCCAACTCCCCCAAAGAGAGCCAATCTGATCCGGTTATAGCAATCACGTATCTAGGGCTTGTGCGTATTCTTCCCACCAAGTATCATCACGATCTCTCCACTCTAACCGTTTTCCAAGATTTCCGGTTTCCTCCTCAAACTCCCCAATGTCACCGAATCCGATCAGGGTTTAAAAAAAGAGCTCAGAGAAACCTCCTTCTAAATATCAAATTTCACTAGGATCCAATCACCGGTTCGTAAGTTAAAAATACCTCATTTTTTCTAATTTTTCGAATTACCGAATTAATTACCAAATCTCTATAACGGGCATTTTGGGAAAATACAAGGTGTCTTGGGGGGGGGGTAACCACCCTCCGATCACTCCGAATCTTAAAAAGGGCACTAAAAGTTCCGATTACCAATTCAATGAGCTCCCATCCGAAGTTTATACGATCATCCTTTATATATATATATATATATATATATATATCTATATATATATATATATATATATATATATATATATATATATATATATATATATATATATATATATATATATATATATATATATGCCCCCAGTGCATAACTTACAGCCCTTGCCCTGAGATCTGTGGGAGGGAGGTTAGTTGCCCTTCAATCACATTATACTATTTAAAAGAGCACTGGTTCTTTCAATTTCCAATCGAATGAGCTGTTTTCGAGGTTTCTACGACAACAAATGGTCATCTCAAAATTTCTATCAGATGCATTTCGGGAGAGTACGAGGTTTGGAGGCTATCCACTCTCTGGTATGCAAGCTTCAAACAGCTCACATCTTTCCCTGCGATAATACACGCAGTGTCATCCGCAAATTGCAAATTTAAACCAAATATTCTCATTGAATTATTCAGGTCGTTCACGTACATTAAGAAAAGTGGGGGACCAAGTATTGACCCTTGCGGGACACCAGCGGTATTAGATTGACGAGTCATTTCAGAAGAAATATCACCTCCATCAACATACTGAGAACGGCCCTTAATATAAGATACTATTAGGGATTTTACTCGTCCTCTTATACCGTAATTAAATAAAAAAAACAAGTTTTTTTAAATGAAAGTAAGGAGCGACATTAAAACTTAAAACGAACAGAAATTACTCCGTATATGAAAGAGGCTTTTCTTCCTCAACGCCCCGCTCTTTACGCTAATGTTTGACTCTTTCTCTTAGCTCTACTTTTAAAAAAAGGAAAGATCTTTAGCGTAAAGAGCGGGGCGTTGAGGAAGAAAATGACCCTTGAGTCACAAAGGCCGTAGAATAAATAGTTGAAATTACTAAAAATACTTTCGCGTAAAGAGCGAGGTATTACGAGGAGGTAAACCACTCATATGCGCAATAATTTCTCCTCGTTTTAAGTTTTAATGCTGCTTCTCACTTTCAGTAGAAAAAACTTCTCATATTTATTTTTTCCTTGTTTTTTTAAATACAAGTCTCTTCCCCCATGAGAAGTTTTTCCATGGAAAGATCCACCCGCATACCCCCCCCCACCCCACCTCAACTCTCCCTCCCAAACCAAAAAAAATCCCCCTGAAAACGTCCGTACACTTCCCAGTAACCATTACTATGTGTAAACACAGGTCAAAGTTTGTAACTTGCAACCCCTCCCAGGGAGACTGCGGGGTAGTAAGTCGTCCCCAAAGGCATTGTTATTAGGTTTTTTGACTATGGTGAATAAAATAGCTATCTCAGAATTTTGATCCGGTGACTTTTGGGAAAAATGAGCGTGGGAGGGGGCTTAGGTGCCCTCCATTTTTTTGGTCACTTAAAAAGGGCACTAGATCTTTTAATCTCCGTTAGAATGAGCCCTCCCGAGACATTCTATGACGACTGGGTCGATACGATCACCCCTGGAAAAAAAACAAAAACAAACAAACAAACAAATAAACACGCATCCGTGATTTGTCTTCTGACAAAAAATGCGAAATTCCACATTTTTGTAGATAGGAGCTTGAAACTTCTACAATAAGGTTCTCTGATACGCTGAATCTGATGGTGTCATTTTCGTTAAGATTGTATGACTTTTAGGGGGTGTTTTCCCCTATTTTCTAAAATGAGGCAAATTTTTTCAGGCTCGTAGCTTTTGATAGGTCAGACTGATCTTGATGAAAATTATATATTTGAAATCAGCATTAAAATGCGATATTTTTGATGTAGCTATTGGTATCAAAATTCCATTTTTTAGAGTTTTGGTTACTATTGAGCCGGCTCGCTCCTTACTACAGTTCGTTACCACGAACTGTTTGATGATCCGACTTATGCATTAAAATATCACGAGATATTGAATCAAACGCTTTTTTAATGTCAGGAAAAATAGAAGCTGGAATTTCTCCACGGTCAAGAATATCGTGGACATACTGTGTTAGTAATAGGACCGTATGATCAGAATGATATTTGCGAAATCCGAACCGTAGCTGATTTATCATTTCAAAATAATATAAAAGACGCACTATTCTATTATACAGACAACCTTCAATTATTTTTAGAAAAAGCCGACAGGAGCGATATAGGCTGATAATTTGACAGATTTGGTTTCTCTCCTCCTTTGTAAAGAGCCAATATTTTTGAATCTTTTAATGACGAAGAAAACGTCCCGTTTTTAAATGTTAGGTTTATTATATGACATAAAATGCACGAGAATTGGGGGAATTTTTCTATTAACGAAAATGTCGATGATCCATCAATACCCTCAGAATGACCATTTTTCAAAAGAGTAACTATATTATTTATTTCTTGTTCAAAAACCAGTGTTAAAAATATTGACTTATCATGTGATGGCGGAAGGAATTTTCTGAAATCATTTTTATTTTGACTACTTGATCTTGATGAGGCAGCGGACTCAGCAGTTTTCTCATCTATTTTAGCAAAATGCCGGTTCAGGGCATCTGCCATTTCCTTCTTATTATTAAGAGGTACTTAATTATCAGGTATGCACATTTCATCTGGAAAACTTTGGTCCTTCCTCTTACTAAGGCATTCGTTAATTAGTGACCAAGTCTTTTTCGGAGACAAATGAGCTTTCTCAAGCTCACGTTCATAATAATTTCTTTTTTCCAATCGAAAAATTTTTGACAGTTGACAGTTAAGTTGCCTCCTGAATAATTGATATTTAAACTGTATAGATCGTAGTATGCCTTCGGTTATTCACGGCTTATTAGGAGATTACTCCGTATATGAAAGGGACTTTTCGTCCTCAACGCCTCGCTCTTTACGCTAAAGTTTTTTAAATTTTTAAGAAGTCGAGTTAAGAGAAAGAGTCAAACTTTAGCGTAAAGAGCGAGGCGTTGAGGACGAAAAGCCCCTTTCATATACGGAGTAATTTCTGTTCGTTTTAAGTTTTAATATCGCTCCTTACTTTCATTTAAAAAAACTTGTTTTTTTGTTTAATTATGATAAAAAGGCAGTGTGGTCTTCATCATTATTAAAATATTGTGAACTTATGTCGTTTGCTTCTTTAGGTTTCCCCAGGGAAACAAAAAGGAAACGATTAAGGATTATTGTATCGAACCAAGGGACCTAGAAGATCGGGAGAGGGCTGATAAATATTCATAAATATTCAAAAAATAAGTGCTCTCATAAGCACTAGTCCTGTTCCTCTGCCCCCTGCCCCGCAAAAGGCATCCAAACGAAACTTTGGGATAGTCACTTGGTTCATCACAATACAATACAAATATGCCTCTGGGGATGAAGAGACGCCCCACACACCTTAGAGAATTTTTGGAAGTTTTGCGATTTGTCCATTACTTACAGCAACTATTTGTTTTTGAGAAACATACGGGCACTTTTCACGGGGAGTTTTTTGTGACGGAGGGAAAGGTCCTGGGGGAGAATTTAGGTAGGTAGAAAATTTTCTGGGAAAAGTTTCCCTGAATTAATTTTATTTATCTTTATTTAATGTCTTTTTATTTGTCTTTCTTCCTCTTTGGATGTACACTTTTACATATTCAGCGAATCTTACAATATAATTGTCGAGGGGAAATGTTCAGCGCAGATCAATTTGTCTGGCAAGATTATTCTGTGGAAAAATGTGGGTAATGCTCAAAAGGGTGCTCCAAGATTATACCTCTTCTTATTGCAAAAAAAAAAAAATTCTGGCGTTTGTTTCGATGCTTCATTTAACTGGAGTGATTTGCTTCTTAAAACAGTGATGTATAATTATGAAGGGGCGGTAAATCTTTTATAGGGGACAGGCTAACACGCCAAAAAAAGTACGTTTCAATTGCCTAATTTCCTATGCTCTATTAAGCCTTAATGGGAAATTTGAATGAGTTTTTGGGACTTATTTTCTAATCATTCTTGGTTCCCATCTATAATTTGGTCAACGTTTCTATAACTGGTTCTGACGTGGGGGAGGGAAGTAGTACAATCCTAGTGTCTTAGATGTGACTAAGTTCATTCAAGTTTTATTTGATGAAATTTTATGTATGTGCTGTATCATAATAATTTATGTGATGTATAATTTAGTATCAGCTATTATGAAGGAGTGTTGGTGAACCTGAATAAAGTCTCCTTATTTTCTGAATCAAATTATTAAAATTCTGAAAATTATGATTCTGCCCCGAAGAGAACCAAGTTGGAATCAATTGAAAATTCTGAGATCCCCAATCGATTTAAAAGTGAATTTTTTTTTGTATTGAGACTCTAGGCGTAAAGACAGCAGTGCCACATGGTGGGGCATTCGTCAGTGAAAAGTTCCGTAGTCCATACAAGACGAAGTGTTAATGTGGACATTTATCTTAATGCGGCGTTTAATTCAGTTGATTCAAGTTATTTTTTGTGAAATTATTCTTGGTGACGTATCAATTGCACATCAGGTATTATTAATGAGGAGAGATATGTCATTTTATAGGGTGCGGGGTCCCTAATGTCTAAGATAGCACATCTCAATATCCAAATTGTCTAACTCTTCATGAGCCTTCAGATAAACTAGGGACGGGTCTAGCCGGAATAGTATTTGATATATAATTCTGATTGAATTCTTTTTGGGGAAAACGGTGCGGGGGGAGGGGGCTCTTGTCATCCAATCACTTTTGACTCTTAAAAAGGCACTAGAACTTTTAATTTGCAATTGAACAAACCCCCTCTGAAGTAAATACGATCATTTCTTCTGTGAAAAAATATTAACCTATTGAACCCGAATTGCTTTTTTTATGGCAGGGTTAAAGCATTGTCCCTGACTTAAAAGGTGATTGGAACTTTCAGTTTCCCTTCTAATGAATATCCGGAACTTTTCAGGGGGAATATGGGAGGGGGGTATTTTCCAGAGGAAATTTTCCACAGGGGATATTTTCCGCTGGGGAAATTTTAGGGGAATTTTCTCTGGGGGGATTTTTCGACAGGGGGGGAACTACCAGGTAGTACTGTCCAAGAGGAATTTTCAGGTGGGTATTTTTCCGTGACGGGAAATTTCCGTGGGGAAATTTTCTACAGGGGTAAATTTCCGTTGGGAAATTTTTCAGGGGAAGGGGTTCCTAGACTTAAGTTAAAGAGGATCTAAGTACTTTCGTTTTTTTTTAGTTTTTTTGAACCCTAAAAAACTTAATTTGTGTAAGTTATCAATCCACAGTATTTGCTCTTTAGCTTTCAGGACGATATATATATATATATATATATATATATATATATATATATATATATATATATATATACAAGTCTATATCTTTTCATGTCATGTTTCGTGTTTGAATTGATGTTTACTCTTTTCGAATGGCTTTAAAATTAGTCTAAAGAAAATTTCCCCTAATAAAACTGAGCAGAAGGGTCTGAACATGGGAATTACAAATCCCCCTCCCACAGAAATTTTCTTCGATACACCCATCCACATTCCCCATTTCTTGACCAAATAGACATGGCGGGGGAAGGACAACCTTCTTGGGCTCAAGAACTTTAAAAAAAAAATCCCTAGAAAAAGAGCTTTACCCAAGCCCTCTCCTTTTCCTGTTTCCACGCCTAGTTCATGCAGTCATTGGGTGGAATTTTTGTGTGCTGATTTCTATAGCTAAAATAATTTCAAAGTGGATAATCATCAAAGGTCTTATAATCATGGTGAAAAGTTACTTTTAATTCACACCAGGCTTGTGTCCCTGGAGACATAATTTGGTAGTGCATCTTATTGCTTCTTTCCTTATAATTAAATAAAAAAAAACAAGTTTTTTTAAATGAAAGTAAGGAGCGACATTAAAACTTAAAACGAACAGAAATTACTCCGTATATGAAAGGGGCTTTTCCTCCTCGACACCCAGCTCCTTACGCTAAACTTTTTTATTGTTTTAAAAAGTAGAGTTGCGAGAAAGAATCAAACTTTAGCGCAAGGAGCGGGGTGTCGAGGAGGAAAAGCCCCTTTCATATACGGAGTAATTTCTGTTCGTTTTAAGTTTTAATGTCGCTCCTTACTTTCATTTAAAAAAACTTGTTTTTTTTATTTAATTTCTGAAAGTTTTTTAATTAATGCATGTCTGATTTTGGCTCTCCGTACATAAATTATTAAAATGAAATTTGCATATTAATTCTTTTTTTGGCTAAATGGCTTTCTCTTAGTTTTGATCAGACGATTTTGAGAAATGAGGGGTGGGGAAGGAGGTCTTGTTGCCCTCCAATTTTTCGGTTACTTAAAAAGGCACCTAGATCTTTTATTCTTAAGGAACGTTTTTATTATAAAAAAAATACGTAGCTTAAGAGTTAACTTACGTAACAAACTTTTATATTCTTATATTTTTGATTATATATATGAGGGGGCTGGTCCCCTCGTTAATACCTCGCTCTTCACACTAAATCTTGTTTTATCCCAATTCTTTAAGAATGACCCCTGAATCAGAAAGGCCGTAGAATAAATAGTTGAAATTATTAAAAAAAAATTTAGCATAAAGAGTGAAGTGTTTATCTCCTCCTAAATACCTCGCTCTTTATGCTAAAGTATTTTTAGAACCCCTCATATGCGTAATAATCTCTGTTCCTTTTTAAGTTTTAATGCTTCTCCTTACTTTCGATTGAAAAAACTTTTTCATGTTTATATTTTCATTGTTTTTTTTTATAGTAATGCTAGAAAGTCCTGCGCCCTTTTCATTGAATTTCTCTTCCCCCATGAAATATTCCTCCAAGGAAAGATCCTCCCATATAGCCCCCTCCCCTGAACCCCACACCCAAACCAAAAAAATCCCCCTGATAACGTCGGTACACTTCCCAGTAACCATTACTGTATGTAAACATTGGTCAAAGTTTGTAACTTGCAGCCCCTCCCCCAGGGACTGTGGGGGGTAAGTCATCCCCAAAGACATAGTTATTATGGTTTTCGACTATGCGGAACAAAATGGCTATCTCAAAATTTTGATCCGTTGACTTTGGGAAAAAAATGAGTGTGGGAGGGGGCCTAGGTGCCCTCCAATTTTTTTGGTCACTTAAAAAGGGCACTAGAACTTTTCATTTCCCTTAGAATGAGCCCTCTTGCAACACTCTAGGACTACTTGGTCGATACGATGACCCCTGAGAAAAAAAAAAAAAAAAAAAAAACAAATAAACACGCACCCGTGATTTGTCTTCTGGCAAAAAATACGAAATTCCACATTTTTGTAGATTGGACCTTGAAATTTTTTCTATAGGGTTCTCTGATACGCTGAATGCGATGGTGTAATTTTCGTTAAGATCCTATGACTTTTAGGGGGTGTTACCCCCTATTTTCCAAAATAAGGCAAATTTTCTCAGGCTCGTAACTTTTGATGACAAAGACTAAATTTGATGAAACTTATATATTTGAAATCAGCATAAAAATCCGATTCTTTTGATATATCTTTTAGCATCGAAATTCCGTTTTTTAGAGTTTCGTTTACTATTGAGCCGGGTCGCTCCTTACTACAGTTCGTTACCACGAACTGTTTGATTGATAACGTCTCAGACTAATCTTTTTCAATTTGTTTCATTTAATATTTCCTTAAACTGCTTTAGAAATAAATCCATCACGTGGTTCACATCCTCAGATTCGAAAGGTCTATTATGATTTATGATACTTAATCTTTCTTTTAATAGTCGTAGCGTATTTTTATTGAGTATTCGTTACTTTTTGGTATTTTTCTTTTGCTCGGTTTAAGCTCACTTTTTAACACAGAAAGCTACACGAAATGATCACAAGAGTCCACCAATACTAACCTTATTAGATTTGTCTCAAAATTCGTCAGAATATTGTAAATCACTGATGCCGTCGTTGCAGTTAACCTTGCAGGTATGCCACAAAGCGGTAACAAACTATGCGACAGGCACATCGATAGACAATCTATCGAGGTTTTATTAATTCTACAGGCATTCATTTCTTTATATGTTGTCTGATGCATGAGGGGAAGAAGAAGCTGATGCATGAGGGGGCTTAAAACAAACGCAACACGCAAAATTCTAGTTATGTATTTTCAGTTGTAAAATTAAAATTTCAAATTTCATTTCCTCATATAAGTTATCAAAATATGCTATTTTTCGCAAACGAAAATCGTGACGTACATAACACCCGATTCCTCCTTTATTTTTCGATACTCGTGATTTTTCAAAGAAATTATAATCTTGGACTGAAGAAGAAAAATTATCCTTAAGAAATTTTTCACATAAGCCAATCAACAAAACATCATGACTGGAAGAAACGCCGATAGAAAATCAATTTTACTCATAAGACCAACGACAATTCCAAAAAAGTTGACCGAAATGTACCTGGAGTAGCTACATGATCTATATGATTATCGTTAGTATATTTATTTTGTGGAAGAGCCACCACAGATTCATCCATATTACCAAAATCCTCTTTCACTAAATCATTTGCTAGAATTTGTTTAAGGTCAAGCGCATTAGCCTCCTGCCTGCCAAGCCCACTCCCACCATCTGTAAATTTAGACATTAATTCTTAGTAGATAAACAATCGCTGGACGCGCCCCCAAGCGGGGCAGGAGAAAAGGCAAAGAAAGGGAATTTAATAACTGAATGAGTCTGATCTACATCTCCAATAAAAAACAAAAAGAAAAGACACAAAACAAGGACCATGATTATTACGGTTAGGTCGTACTTGATATTTAGCAAACCATGATGACGACAAGAAAAAAAGAAAAAAATTAGATATTTTCTCTACTTATTGATATATCAACAATACTAATAGCAAACACCACCACTTATCTCAACAAAACCCCATCAAAAATAAAAAAAAGAACTTAGTACTGTTGTCACTTAATATCAATAAAAAAAAAAATAAAATAAATAAATAACAAAAAAGAATAATAATCTTTTAAATAATCAATTTGATCATTATTGCAGTTCACTGTTAACTGTTAAGCTTCATGATGGTCAAAGTATTTGACCCACTCTTCAAAGTTCAGGTGACCTACTTCTAACCATAGATCCGCTCCCTTTTGTTTGATCCTGGAGGACTCACATTTTCCATTTTCGCGCAGACCTTTGGCCTTAGCAAGAAAGCCGTTCTTTATATCGTTGTTTGGGAGGAAGATCAGACAAAACGCGAGCTCCCGAACCTTTAAGCTTCCCCACATTACGCATAACTAATTGCATGTCTTTGTGGTTGCTAAGGGAACGAAAAACTGGCTTTAACGTCTGATGAGCCTCGCCTAGAGGTAATGTTATCGTTTGTTTTCGACCCTAGTCGATGCAAACTGTCAATGGTAATGGGGCTAGAAATTCCCAAAGTATCACTGATCCATGATTTCATGTTAGATTCCAGGGTTTGGTTACCCTTTTCGTTTCGTAGACCATGAATGAAGAGGTTTTTCTTCTGCTTTTTAAGTCAATTAGCAATAGTTCTTTCGACAGTAATTCGCAAGAAGCTTTATGTGTGCTCAGTTGACTTTCGAGTTCACGAATTCTAGTGCCACGTTCCAGTCCATCCGATTTTATGACTTCAATATCAGCTTTCAAACTCGCAAACTTCAGAGATAATTAGTTCCGGTTTGGCAAAATAATATCGAGTTTATCCAGTTTCGTCAGTTTCGCATTAATGGTAACTTTGAAGTCCTCAAAATCATTTTTGGTCACACTCGCCATCATTAAATAAATCAATAATTACGATCTAGTTTGAATCACGTTAGATCATTCCTTGCTATCAACAATAATCTGCTGCAAAAACAGGTTTAGAACGGTTGATTTAGCGAGATGCTAACATTTTGAATGACCAGCCAGAGAATAACAATTATCTTCCTGGATGATTGAGATTATATCCAAAAAAAAGGTTTTTTTTTCAGTATGAACTCTCAAACAAGATTTACAACCCTTGCCCTGAGGGCCCTGGGGGGTTCTCATCCTCAAAGACATACTTTCCGGACCTTTCAATTATGTTGAGCAAAATGGCTACCTCAAAATTTTGATTGGATGTTTTTGGAGAAAAGTAGGCGTGGGAGGGGGGTTAGTTGCCCTCCAATCATTTTTTACTATTAAAAAGAGCACTATGCCTTTCAATTTCTAATCGAATGAACCCTTTTCGAAGTTTCAACGACAACTCCTTGAATATGAAGTGCCCTGGTCTAAACAAACAATAAATTGTGTCCACATTGCTCTTTATTTAGGCAGCGCTTTTGCGCAGCCTATGATATTACTTTTGATCCATAACAAAATAAAATAGGGTAACAATAAAACAAAGAAAAGGAAATAATTAGAAAAGAAATATAACTAACTAAAAAAAAAATCAAGGCTGAATGAAAACGCATAAAAGTTTGTTAACATATATGAGCTTTCGATTTCTATACTTTGGAGGCACATATAGTAAAGAAAAAAATAATAAGAAAATCAGAAATAATATGAACAAAATGAACCCATTTTTTTTTGTGATAAATGGGATAAAGTCAGAAAAAAATAGTTATATTTGAAAACCAAATGTATTTTATCAAGAGATCTTCTATTGTATCTACCTTGATTAATAAAGAGCTTCAAGTTAAAATTATTCCACGCACTGACGTCCAAAAATTAGGTAATTTTTGGAATTAAAAAACTTAATTTTTGGAATTAAAAAAAAAATTAGGTAATTAAAAAACTTCCCCACCCATTACCTTGTGCACTTGGTACATACTATCTTAGATAAATAAAAAAAGAAAAATTTGGTTAAATTGTATTTTAGCCAACCTCCAAAAAGCTTATGACTTGGTTAACCGAAACATCCTGATTTGTTAATAAATGAATAACATTGAACTGGATTCTCCTAGTATCAAATATATAAAAAAACAAGCTTTTTAACTGAAAGTATGGAGCGGTTTTAGAAATTGAAACAAACAGAAATTATTCCGTATACGAAAGGGAATGTTCCCTCCCTAGCGCCCCGCTCTTTACGCTAAAGTTTTTTATTGATTTAAAAAATAGAGTTGTGAGAAAGGGTCAAACTTTAGCGTAAAGAGCGGGGCAATGAGGAGGGGACAGTCCCTTTCATGCACGGAATTATATGTGTTCATTTTAAGTTTTAATGTTGCTCCTTACTTTCAGTTAAAAAAACTTGTTCTTTTGTTTAATTTCTGAATGTTTTTTTCAACTAATGCAGGTATTGATTTAAGATCATCGTACACGAATAATTAAAACAAAATTTCCATATTTACTTTACTTTTTTGGCTAAATGGCTTTCTCAAAGTTTTGATCGGACGATTTTGAGGGGAAAAGGGCGGGGGAAGGAGCCTAGTTGCCCTCCAATTTTTTGGTCAAACAGTTCGTAAGGAGCAATCCGGCTCAATAGTAGACGAAATCTTAAAAAAATGGGATTTAGATACTAATAGATACGTCAAAAAACCTGATTTTTATGCTGATTATTATTCTTACTTATCAAAAGTTCCGAGCCTGAGAAAATTTACCTTATTTTGGAAAAATAGGGGGAAACACCCCCTAAAAGTCATAGAATCTTAGCGAGAATCACACCATCACATTCAGCGTATCAGTGAACCCTACAGTAGAATTTTCAAGCTCCTATCTACAAAAATGCGGAATTTCGTATTTTTTTTTTGCCAGAAGACCGATCACGGGTGCGTGTTTATTTTTTTTATAATTTTTTTTTTCAGGGGTGATCGTATCAGATCCAGTGGCCCTAGAATGTTGCGAGAGGGCTCATTCTAACTGAAATTAAAAGTTCTAGTGCCCTTTTTAAGTGACCAAAAAATTGGAGGACACCGAGACCCCCTCCCACGCTCATTTTTTTCCCAAAATAAACGGGTCAAAATTCTGAGATAACCATTTTGTTCAGCACAGTCGAAAAACCTAATAGCTATGTCTTTGGGGATGCCTTACTCCCTCACAGTCACCGGGGGATGGGCTACAAGTTACAAACTTTGACCAGTGTTTACGTATAGTAATGGTTATTGGGAAGTGTACAGACGTTTTCAGGAGATTTTTTTTCTTGGATAGGGAGGGGATTGAGGAGAGGGGGTCACGTGGGAGGATCTTTCCATGGAGGAATTTGTTATGGGGGGAGAGAATTTCCATAAAGGGGGCGCAGGATTTTCTAATATTATTTAAAACAAAAAAAAACAATGAAAAGATAAATGTGAAAAAGTTTTTTCAACTGAAAGTAAGGAGCAGCATTAAAACAAAACGAACGGAAATTACTGCGCATATGAGGGGTTCATCTCTTCCAGAATACCTGCTCTTTACGCTAAAGTATTTTTAGTAATTTCAACTATTTCTTCTACGGTCATTGTGATTCAGGGGTCATTCTTAAAGAATTGGGACA
Source organism: Artemia franciscana (assembly GCF_032884065.1). Lineage (NCBI taxonomy): Eukaryota > Metazoa > Arthropoda > Branchiopoda > Anostraca > Artemiidae > Artemia > Artemia franciscana. Next base: position 5,588,494 of record NC_088876.1, read on the forward strand.
AAATTCAAGCTTTAATTTAAAGAACAAGGTATTAAAGAGGGGGCAAACCCCTCATATACGTAATAAAAATATACGAATGTAGAAGTTCGTTACGAAAGTTTATTCATGAGTTACGTATATTTTCTACTAATAAAAACGTTCGTTAAAAATTAAAAATTCTAGTTGCCTTTTTAAGTAGCCGAAAAATTGGAGGGCAACTAGGCCTCCTCCTCCACCCTTTTTCTCAAAATCATTTGATCAAAACTAAGAAAAAGCCATTTAGCCAAAAAAAAATTGCAAATTTCGTTCGAAGTATTCATGTGCGGACAGCCAAAATCAAAACATACATTAATTCAAAAACGTTCAGAAATCAAATAAAAAAAACTTGTTTTTTAACTGAAAGTAAGGAGCGACAATAAAACTTAAAACGAAGAGAAATAACTCCATATATGAAAGGGGCTGTTCCCTCCTCAACGTCCTGCTCTTTGCGCTAAAGTTTTTTTTTTTATTTAATTACTTAAAAAGGCCACTAGAACTTTCAACTTTATTTACAAACGGTTTTATTAGTAATAAATATACGTAACTTACAAGTTAACTTACGTAATGAATTTCTGTATTCGTATATTTTTATTACGTATATGGGGGGGGGTTCGTCCCCTCTTTAATACCTAGTTCTTTACACTAAAGTCTGAATCTGTTTCCAACTGTTTAAGAATAGCCCCTGAACTTAAAATATTTTAGCGTAAAAAGTGAGGTATTGAGGAAGGGACGAACCCCCTCATATACGTAATGATATCTGTTTGTTTTAAGTTCTATTGTTGCTTCTTATTTTTAATTGAAAAAACTTTTTTTTTTAATTTCTGAACATTTTTGAATTAATGAAGATTTGACTTTGGCTCACCGTAGCCTATATGAATAATTAAAACGAAATTTGCATATTGATTTTACTTTTTTTGGCTTAATGGTTTTCTCAAAGTTTAGAACGGACGATGTTGAGAAAAAAGGAGCGGGGAGGGGACCTAGTTGCCCTCCAATTTTTTGTTAACTTGAATAGGCCACTAACTTTTGATTCTACTTACGAACATTTTTATTCGTAATAAATATACGTAACTTATAAATTAACTTATATATTATAAATTAACTTATATATTGTAAATTAACTTCATTTTTTCTTTAGCTTTTTTGTGTTACTAAAGAAACTTTTCTTTGTCCCTAACTTATGTTACCCAGCCTATAACCAGTGCTGTGCTGTGGGTTAGTGACAGTAAAGACTAAAGACGACTAGAAACATCCCACGGAAGGGGTGCAGTAAATATTTCCAAAGAAGAATTTGTCATGGGTGGGGGAACTTCCATGGAGGGGGAGAGGGGGGTCCCCGCCATTATTTGAAAAACGATGACAATTTTTTTAAACAAGTTTTTTAAACTGAAAGTAAAAAGCACGTTTAAACTTAAGGCGAACAGAAATTATGCCGTACATTAGGGGGATTGTCCTCTCCTCAATACTTCGCTCTTTACGCTAAAGTTTGACTTTTTGTCCCGGTTCTTTAATAACGACTCCTGAAACCCAAGGGCCGTTTAATTAGAATAAGAAGTTTTTTTTTTGTTTTTTTTCAAGTACTAAGAAACTTTCGCGTAAAGAGCGGAGTATTAAGGAGGGGGTGACCCTTCTAATATACAGAATTATTTCTGATCGTTCAAATGTTGCTCCTTACTTTCAGTTGAAGAAACGTGTTTTTTTTTTATTTAATCCACGGATAAAGCCACTGATTTACCACCACTACCATACAGTATTATCATGATTACAGTGCACTAATATAGTATACAAACACGTATTACAGGTACTACACGTATTACGTATTGCACAAATACAGTAAACTAATTCATAACTACTTCAGGATCAGAAGTTAGTCTTCACCTAATTGGGATAATTTTAAGCGTTTAACAAGAGCTAAGAGCTCATATGACACTTGTGACGAGGCAAGAAGAGCTAAGAGCCAAGAGATCATATGGTATGAGCTCTAGCAAAATTCTATGAATCAATAGATTGGCTTAAAAGGAAAATAAGAGGCTTAATGCCGGTCAGGATTTAAAATAAGAGCTCTGAGTCACAATGTCCTTCCAAATATCAAAATTCATTAAGATCCGATCACCTACTCGTATGTTATAAATACCTAATTTTTTCTAACTGTCCTCTCCTTTTAGCCCCCCAGATGGTCGAATCTTGGAGAACGACTTTATCAAGTCAATTTGTGCAGCTCCCTGACACGCCCACCAATTTTCATCGTCCTAGCACGTCCAGAAGCACCAAACTCGAACCCCTCCCCCCAACTCCCCCAAAGAGAGCGAATACAGTGCGGTTACCTCAATCACGTATCAAGGACATTTGCTTATTCTATCCACCAAGCTTCATCCCGATTCCTCCACTCCAAGTGTTTTCCAATATTTCCCCCTCCAACTCCCCCCAATGTCAAAAGATCTGGTCGGGATTTGAAATAAGAGCTCTGGGACATGAATTCCTTCTAAATATCAAATTTCATAAAGATCCGATCACCTATTCGTAAAATGAAAATACCGCAATTTTCACGTTTTCCAAGAATTCCGGTTTCCCCCTCCAGTTCCCCCTAATGTCACAGGAACTGGTCGGAATTTAAAACTAGAGCTTTAAAGCACAAGATCCTTTTAAAAATCAAATTTCATTAAGATCTGGTCACCCTTTTGTAAGTTAAAAATACCTCAATTTCAAAATTACCCCCCCCCCCCCCAACTCCACCAAAGAGAGCAGATCCGGTCCGATTATGTCAGTCACGTGTCTTAGACAGGTTCTTATTCTTCCCATCCAGTTTCATCCTGATCTCACCGCTTTAAGTATTTTCTAAGATTTCCAGTTCCCCTCAACTGCCCCCCCCCCAATTACGCTGGATCCGATTGAGATTTAAAATGGGAAATCTGAGTCACGAGGTCCTTCTAAATATGAAGTTTCATGAAGATCCGATTACTCCTTCGTAAGTTAAAAATACTTCATTTTTTTAATTTTTCAGAATTAACTCCCCCCCCCCAATAGAGCGGATCCGTTCCAATTATGTAAATCACGTATCTAAGACTTCTGCTTTTTCCCACCAAGTTTCATCCTGATCCCTCCAATCTAAGCGTTTTCTAGGATTTTAGGTTCCCCCACCCCAAATTCCCTCCAATGTCACCAGATCCGGTCGGGACTTAAGAGCTTTGAGACACGATATCCTTCTAAATATCAAATTTCATTGAGATCCGACCATCCGTTTGTAAGTTGAAAATACCTCATTTTTTCTAATTTTTGAGAATTAAACGCCCCCCCCCAACTACCCCAAAGAGAGTGGATCCGTTCCAGCTATGTCAATCATGTATCTAGGACTTGTACTTATTTTTCCCACCAAGTTTCATCCCAATCCCTCCATTCTAAGTGTTTTCCAAGATTTTAGGTTTCCCCCTCCCAACTCCCCCCCCAATGTCACCAGATCCGGACACAATTTAAAATAAGAGCTCTGAGACACGATATCCTTCCAAACATCAAATTCCATTAAGATCTGATCAACCGTTCGTAAGTTAAAAATACTTCAATTTTTCCATTTTTACCGAATTAACGGCCCCCCCACTCCCTCCCAGATAGTCAAATCGGGAAAACGACTATTTCTAATTTAATCTGGCCCGGTCCCTGATACGCCTGCCAAATTTCATCGTCCTAGCTTACCTGGAAGTGCCTAAAGTAGCAAAACCGGGACCGACAGAATATGCGACTTCTATATGTCACTTGGTTAATACCAAGCGCTATAAAAAAGATGACACTTGTTTTCTGGTTTAATAGCAGACTCATTTTTTACTTTGTTGCATTAAGAGGAAAGCAATACTGATAATTTCTCTTGTACGAGGCTATATCTAGGGGGATATAACCCCTCCCCTCCCCGAAATTTATTTCTGACTATTAAAAATGTAACAAAAATGCATATAAACAAATTTTTGATGAGTCTTGTAAAGTTTTTTGTAAACCCCCCACCCACCCGGAAAAAATCTCCGAAAACAAAAAACCTGGACAAAACCTTGCTTCTACGCTTGATTTTTTTTTTTACTGCAAGCATTCCTGATAAGGTAGGACTTGGTACCAAGCTTGAGTTTCTTTTTTTTTTTTTTTTTTTTCGTCAGATTGAAGCTTGCAGAAATTGTTCCCTGAGCCAAGTGGACCCCAAGGTTGTTTTTTTTTTTTTAGCATGACCAAAGCGTATTGAAAGCCATAAGAATAGTCCAAAATGTTTTGTATCTGACCAGTTTGAAAATTAAATCTTAAAATCCCTGGGCTGGAGGGACCCTAATAAAAAAAAATTTAACTTGAAGCAGGGGCTCTCAAAACTAAGGCCCAAAAATAGGTAAAAAAAATTGTGAGGTTCACTAAACCATAATGGGGAATATAGGTAAAATAGCATGATATTATTTAATGAGACATTTTGAAATTACTTCTTTTTGTCTACATTAACAAATCAAACAGTTGCAAAACAGTAACATATAATTCTTTAGCAAATTTGTGGTCACTAAAAAAGACGGCAACGTTTTCTTCTCGTTACTGTAGATTGTTTGTTTATGTATTGAGCTGATTAAAAACAAGAGCTAAGAGCCCATATGGCGCTTGTGACGAGGTCGGAAGAGCCAAGAGCCAAAAGCTCATGTGGCATGAGCTCTAACAAAATTGAAAGAATCAAAAGATTGATTTAAAAGGAAAATCAGAGGCTTATTGCCAGTCGGGATTTAAAATAAGAGCTCTGACTCACGAAGTCCTTCTAAATATCAAAATTCATTAAGATCCGATCACCCACTCGTAAATTATAAATACCTAATTTTTTCTAATTTTTCCTCTTCCTTTAGCCCCCCAGATGGTCGAATCAGGGAAAACGACTTTATCAAGTCAAATTGTGCAGCTCCCTGACACGCCTACCAATTTTCATTCTCCAACGTCCAGAAGCACCAAACTCGCCAAAGCACTGGACCACCCTAACTCCCCCAAAGAGAGCGAATCCAATCTGGTTACGTCAATCACGTATCTACAACATTTGCTTATTCTACTCACCAAGTTTCATCCCAATCTCTCCACTCTAAACGTTTTCCAAGATTTCCGGTTTCCCCTCAAACTCCCGCCCAATGTCACCAGATCTGGTAAGGATTTAAAATAAGAGCTCTGAGACATAAATTAGTTCTAAATATAAAATTTCATTAAGATCTGGTAACCCGTTCTTTAGTTAAAAATACCTCAATTTTTCTAATTTTTCCGAATTACCCCCCCCCCAACTCCCCCAAAGAGATCGGACCCATTCCAATTATGTCAGTCACGTATCTAGAACTTGTGCTTATTCTTCCCATCAAGTTTCATCCCGATCTCTCCACTCTAAGCGTTTTCCAAGATTTATGTTTCCCCCCTCCAGCCCCCTATGTCCTCAGATCCAATTCGAATTTAAAATAGAGCATCTGAGACATAATATCTTTCTATATATTAAGTTTCATTAAGATCCGACCACCTATTCGTAAGATAAAGATACGTTAATTTTCACGTTTTCCAAAATTTCCGGTACCCCCCTACAACTCCTCCCAATGTGACCCGATCTTGTCAGGATTTAATATAGGAGCTCTGAAGCACAAGACCCTTCTAAATATCAAATTTCATCAAGATCCGATCACCCATTCGTAAGTTACAAATACCCAATTTTTTCTAATTTTTCCAAATTACCCCCCCCCCCCCAACTTACCCAAAGAGAGCAGATCCGGTCCGGTTATGTCCTTCACGTATCTTGGACTTTTGCTTATTCTTCCAACCAAGTTTCATCCTCATCTCTCCACTGTAAGCATTTTCCAATATTTCCAGTCCCCCTCCCAACTCCCCCCAATGACACTGGATCGGGTCGGGATTTAAAATAAGATATCTGAGTTACGAGGTTCTTCTAAATATGAAACTTCATTAAGATTCGATCACTCCTTTGTAAGTTAAAAATACCTCATTGTTTCTAATTTTTTTAGGATTAACCCTCCCTCCCCCAAAGAGAGAGTGGATCCGATCCGGTTATGTCAATCACATATCTAGGACTTCTGCTTATTTTTCCACCAAGTTTCATCCTGATCCCTCCACTCGTAAGCGTTTTCCAAGATTTTAGGTTTCCCCCTCAAACTCTCCCTAATGTCACCAAATCTGGTCGGGATTTCAAATAAGAGCTCTGAGACACGATATCCCTCTAAATATCAAATTTCATTAATATCTGATCACCCGTTCTTAAGTTAAAAATACCTCTAATTTTCCATTTTTTTTTAAAATTAACCATCCAACCACTCCCCCTCCTCCAGATGGTCGAATCAAGGAAATGACTATTTCTAATTTAATCTGGTATGGTCCCTGGTACGCCTGCCAAATTTCATTGTCCTAGCTTATCTGGAAGTGCCTAAACTAGCAAAACCGGGACCGACAGACAGACCGACAGAATTTGCAATTGCTATATTTAACTTGGTAAATACCAAGGGCCATAAAAAGTAAGTTACAAAGTGAATAAAATTTGTAGAGACTACTATTACATTCTTTTTAAATTTATAAATTTATCACACACAACAAAAATCCCCTTTGATTACCCTTTATGGTTTTGGTTACATATTTAAAAAGATTAAAACCATGAAACCATAGTAAACTAGGTGTAATAAACTGTAGTAAAACATGAAACTGGTCTACAAATTTGCTACTCTGATTATTTAGATGTAAGTTTGTCAATTGGTTTAATTACAATTTCAAATCTATACTGGCCAACCTTTATTATTGCAAGGTGTGCAGACCTATATCGACACACAAAAAAACAACTCAAACCCAAATAGATTGATTGTATCCCACATTTAATTGAGGGATTTAACCAATGAAATGATAAAGTCTACAGCTTAAATGTCCCATAAAAACGATATTTCTTTCTCCCCCTTAACTCTCCCCCCAGAAAAAGGAAAAAAGTGACTTTGATTACTAAGGTGTCTAAGTGTCATTATTAAACATAAACTGGTAAGAATTTTCAAGATGTGACACGGTCCAACAGAAGTGCAACCAATAGGGGAGAGTGGGAATAGCATGAGAATTTGTACTGAAGTACGAAGAAAATGAACACAAAAACACTTGTGTGTTTTCCCCTGGATGCATCTTGGGTCAGTTCAAACCTGAAAAGCTTATTTTTGTAACTTTTTTTCTTTGGTTGCTTCAAAATTATGACGTTTTTAGGGAAGTATCAAACTTTTATAAGTGTTGCGATGTTGGACCATAGAAATAAATAGGCAAAAGCATTAATTATGTTTTAATTTCCAATCTATTTAGATATGTATTTAAATTATTTTTCCTTGGCATATTAGTTGTTCTTTTGATATGCATACTATTATGAACTATGTTTTACTGTTTGTCTTTTTTGTTTTGTGGGTGTGTGTGTCTGTTTGTTGTCTTAAGTGTCATAATGTTTAGCATGACAGGCTTTGTACAGCTTACCACATTTGGTATTGATAAATAAAAATTAAGTTAAATTTGATGATGCTTTTCATCTGCAATGATATGATGATACTTCAACATTCAAACATCAGCAATGTGTTGATTTTGAAGACACAACTACCCTTCAAATGCTGTTTGGGGGTATATGTTTTTATCTGGTATATGTGGGGGGAAATCTGCTGATTTTCGCCCACAGATCTTTTGTTTTTAAATAAATGCAAACTACTACCAAAAACTACATATCTCCATGTTGAGTTCTGTGTCATTAAAAATTGAATCGCAACTTTTTACTAATTTCTAAACCAACATATGTGTATGTAAGTTTCCATTTAACCACCTTAAAAATCAGATTTTTTTTACTGTCCTTGGTCCTTCAAGAAATACATGGGGTTTAATCGGAAAGAGACTCTATATATAGTAGAATTTTTACAAAGAAAACATCTTAGCCATTTTATTCTACAGCCTAATATTGGATCTCCATCCCTGTCTGTATAAGAGCATTTACAAAATACAGATGGTTACAAGTCTTGACATTTTGAAGGGTAAGGAATTCATTGGCCTACTTAGGTTTGAGGTCCTTAGTGATTTCGTAATACAGGAAAAAAAATCACCTTTAATACTGACACACAGACCAATACACAAAAATTTATTTTAGGGTAAACAAAAATTCGAAAAAAAACAGAATTGTAAGAAAAACAATGAGTATTACCAAAGACTTTCTTACAATTTTGACTTTCTTTTTTATGATACCTGCCACTAGACATGGAGAAACAGTACGTTAAAAACATTTTAACAAATATAATAACTGGCTTACAAATTTAATTGCTGCATTGACAATTATATGTTTGTTTTTATTTAAATTTTACATATGTGAATTTATTGTTTGTGATATATGCCACTAAACACCAGGAAACAGTGACTTTGAACATTCTTAGCCAATACTGTGATTGGTTTGTAAAAATACTATTCCATATTTAGTTTACAATTGGAACTTTGTAACTGTACCAGTGTTATGTTACTGTGGCATTGTGGATTTGTGACAATTTCCAGAAAATAATGACAAAAACAGTACAACCTTTCCATCATACAAAAAAAAAACAAGGTAATGAGGAAATAGTGAAGACAGTGCTTTGTGCTAGTTTAATCAGTTTTTTTTTGCAATATATGCCACTCGACATTATCCCTGTTGAAACTCTTATTTGTTTTGTCATAGAAAGGCAGTGTGGTTTTGAAAAAAAAAAAAAATCAATGTTGCATACATGGAGATGATAGAACCAAGAAAATTTCATAACCATAAAAAACAACAATTCCTTTACAATTTCTGGAAGAAGAATTGTGCCAACTTCATACGGAATTCAATATAAATCTACACAAGGTTAAGGAACTATAAATTCAGCAGCATTTCATTTACAATTAGAGGAAGAAGAAGACTGTTCCAACCCTTCCAAGCAAATGGACTGGTAACATTCTGTGACCTGGAAGTTACTATAATCATTTTCTGTATAGGGGAGACGTGGGGAAGATGGGACAAGGGTCAGATGGGACATGGTACCTTTGTGAAAAAAAAATTGTTCAAAAATCCCGCCTGAATGACGAACGACGTGCCATCTATCAGAAAGTATGCATGTGTTTTCCTGAAGAAATCGAGAAACATTTTCATCAGAGATTTTAGGTAAGAGTTTTTTTTTATGGGTGTTTGAGTAAGTAAAAGGACCTGGTTTTTACAAAAAATCTTTTGAACAGTTCGTCGGAGGGTATTGAATGTTTTTTTGTCTGAAGTAGTTTTCTTTAGGCTACAAAATGTTGTTCAGTGGTTGACCTGAACTACCATCTAGGGGCAGAAGATGAAGTTTGTGTGGAGAGCTACCTGTTTGGGTACTCTGGGACACGTGTTCCTGGGTACCCTGGGACACTTTTTGTCCATTGTGTCCCAGGGTACCCTCATTTCAACAACTGATAATGTAATGTAAAGGTCAAGCTGTGAGACGGAACTGCCTGATATACACCAGATAATCTTTCAAACTGTGTTAGCCATGGCAACAATAAAAACGGTTCTTTGCTTTTCGTTCCTAAAAGTATCATTTTTTGCAGAATGCCGAGGAAGAGGAAGTCTGATCCCTCTCTTTATGCCTGGGACGAAGAAAACATGAAGGCTGCTGTAATGGCTCACTTAAAAGATGGAATGCCAATCAGAACTGCAGCAACACTGCATGCTGTTCAGAAATCGACACTTTCTCGGTACTGTAAGGCATATTCCGCGTCGGCAGACGAAGAAAAAGTTTCATTTCGCTTCACACCACGCTATGATGTGAAAAAAGTATTCTCTTCTGAAATGGAAGATTCACTCGAATCTTATATTCTACTTTCATCACGAATGAACTACGGACTTACGAAAAAACGGACAAAGAAATTAGCTTGGGAATTTGCCAAGGCGAACACCCTGAAATACCCTAAATCATGGGACGACAATGAAGCAGCAGGAGAAGACTGGTATAAAGGTTTCATGGAGAGACATACAAGAATTTCCTCGAGGCGACCGGAAAGCACCAGCCTTCATCGCAACCTTGGTTTCAACCGTGCTGCAGTTGACACATTCTATAAACATCTTGAAGAGCTACAGTCGAAGTTTCATTTTCCAGCTGACCGCATCTACAACATGGATGAGACGGGCTTATCGAATGTTCAACAGAAATGCCGGAAGGTACTTAGCCCTAAAGGTGTAAAGCAGCTAGGAGCAACTACATCACAGGAAAGAGGAAAACTAGTTACAATGGTTGGAAATATCAATGCGATGGGAAGCTTCATTCCCCCTTACCTTATCTTTGGAAGGACCCGCTTTGTTGAAAGACTCTTAGATGGGGCACCACCAGGGACAAAAGCTGTCGCCAGTGGAAAGCCCGGAAATGCATGGATGACGACCGAGTTATTCCTTGGCTACTTTGAGCACTTTAAAAGGTACATAAGGTGCTCTCCTGAGCAACCAGTCCTTCTTCTCATGGACAACCATGATAGTCACATGAGCTACAGCTTCATTTCTGCTGCGAAAGAGATGGGGTTGCAAATACTGACATTTCCTCCACACACGTCAAACAGGCTGCAGCCTTGATGTGACCGTCTATTCACCACTTAAAACATATTTCTACCAAGCTATTGAAAACTGGCTAAGAAACCATCCTGGAAGACCAGTCACGGAATACGAAATCTCTGAACTTCATGGGGTTGCTTTCCCTAAAGCATTCAACCCAACCAACATAATGAGTGGTTTTTCTAAACCAGGAATCCATCCATTTAATCCCAATGTCTGGGAAGAATCAGACTTTCTTCCATCCCTGACTCCCGTCAGCAATCCCTGCGATCCGACAGATGAAGTGCAGATCAATGTCGGCGCAGGGAGCAGCTCATCAACGCAAGCGGACAGTGGGCTGTCAGACAGGGAGTCAGTGGGTGCTGGTGGTTCAGTCTGTGTTCTGCTCGATCAAATACTTCCCCTTCCTAAACGTCAAATTGATATTCAGAAAAAAAAGGAGGAAGGAAGCCTGGCCAGTCCAAGATTTTGACTGCAACCCCCGTTAAGGATGCCATTTTTGAAACAGAGAGGCAGAGAGACCTGAAGAGAAAAAAGAAGGAAGAAGCAAAGGAAAATAAAAAACAGAAGATAACGAAAAGAAATCAAGATAAAAAAAGAGATCAAGCAAAGGTGGCTTTAGATTTTAGCGACAGTAGTGATGCTGCTTCTGTTGAGCTCTGTGCTGACACTGATGATTCCTTGCACCTGAGTGACATGGAAGAGACTGTGAAAGAACCAACGGAGATAAAGCCTGGCGATTTTGTACTGGTTAGGTACGTCAGTAAGAAAAGTTCAAAGTATTATGCTGGTGAAGTCTTGGAGATTGAACTGGAAGGGTACAGTGTGAACTTCCTAAAACGGAAAGTCCCTACGTGGAAATTCATATTTCCACAGCCAAAGGACGAAGCCTTTGTCACGACAGATGAGATCGAGTTACGCCTACCAAGACCGAATCTTAGTGGAGGCACAGAACGGGCTGTGAAAGCCCTGACTTTTGATATTGACCTTTCGCAGTTCCCCGTTGAATGAGTAATGTTACAAGTTTTTTATTATGTTTTTATTTTCATTGAAGTTGACTATAGGTTTGTAATAAATGAAATTTGATCAAAAAGTGCACTGTGTCCCAGAGTACCCTTAACCGTGTCCCAGAGTACCTTGGGGTCAGGGTACTCTGGGACAGAAGAGGAGGGTTCGGAAAATCATTGGTACCAAAAAGATAGATTAAGAAAATAATCTACAAAAAATCTGGGAGAAAGCCCAAGCAATTCCACTTAAGTGAGTAGCAGAATCAGGCGATTTGGCCAAAGCGTTCTCCAGATATTGGACATACACTTGAAAATGTCCCAGGGTACCCACATCTCCCCTAAATATAGTTTGTGTTGATTATATTGTTTTAGTACTTCTGCATATTGTGAAGACTGTTTGTGTCTTTGAAATATCCAGAGCTTTTGTATTTGTTTTTCACTGTCTAATAAAAGGACTTATCCTTTTTGAAACTCTGACTTGGTTTGTCTAAGAAAGGCAGTGTGGTCTTAAAAAAAAAATTAACAGCTCTATTCAAACCGACTAAATGACTTTAGCATAGAATTGTTTATATCAGCATGTTCAGCAGCAGTATCTTTCAAGGGGACATTTAGTTTGCAAAGAGAGCAATCCTGGTTATAACCAACAACACTAGTCATTTTTGTAAGTATAGCATACTGTTAATAATCTATGTAGAAATAATCTGTGAAAGTTGAACATTTACATATATTGCACCCTAATGCTTTTAATTGTTTAAGACAATACCACACCATGTGAAGCCATCCCAATGTTTCAGCAGCCATGAAGGAGATTTTCCTTTTGACTTGTAAAACTCTGGATATTTTAAAATATTGCAAGATAAGTTTTAACTGTAAGCTGAAGAGAAATGACAAATTCAGAAATTACTACTTCAGTTAGAAAGGCTTCCTGTCTATAATTTACATAATATAATATAACTATAATTTGCTTAAATGACACTTCCTAATTTGTGAAAACAATTCAACATCAAAAAAATTTCCATGGAACACATAAAGTCACCTAAACTTTATTAAGGCTCCAAATTTCAGAGACAATCATAGCAACACAAGCACTTGTTCTAAATAGTATCTGAATTAACTTAAAGTAAAGGAATATTCTAATGTTTTCCATAACAGCCATCATTTATTCTTTTCTACCTTCTCTGACAAGCTGTTGGGTTAAAGAAAAAATGATATAAAACTCAAATCCTCACATCTTGTTTGCATTTCTCTTCAAAAACAAAAATGACACAAATGTGCCATTAAATCCCTAGTTTAATCAGTGCCAACAGATATTTAACAGATATCCTGGAAATTCAATGAAAATATGGCTTAGGAGATTTTTGATAAACCTAATGTTTTTGTCCTATGATAATTCATTGCTTATAGGTAACTAGGCTAGCCTACTCTTTTTGATAAGCTACTTAATGAAACTCATAAGCTTTCAATAAAGGGTTAAATTTGCTTATAGAACAGAAATTGATATTTGTCTACAATCAGACCTACTCAAAGAGAACATTATGAAAATCCACTCAGGGTTCAGTCAGGTCGGTTCGTTTCAAATTATAGGCTCTGTCCTATTTATATAGGATTTCCCGAGCCTAAATATAGGCCAAATATAGGATTCGGAAGTCTTCGGGGATCAGATCGGTGGTAAATGGCGTGGGATGCCTGTTCACGTAAATTTGTCTCATTTCCCGAGTTTCTGCTTTTTTTTTTTTTTTTTTTTTTTTTTTTTTTTTTTTAATCAAATACACATACTGTGCCAACGACTGACTGATAGAGGTAAAATACCTGAAATCACTCTTGCTGCTTCTTGGGCATCAATTTCGATTTGAGGTCAGTTTTTCTCTTTGCAAGAGACTGCTCCATTCTCGCAGATTCCTTGTTCTGTCTTTCACTTGTTCTGGACTTCACAGCACCTTCGAGCAAAGAAACAGCTAGAGCAATGTCTATGGAACTCTTGGACTCGGCAGCCTTCTTCATTCTATCGGTCACTTCTTGAAGTAGAGTATCTGCTACTGTTCTCTTTTCTCTTTGCTCTGATGCTCTAAGTTTTTCTTTTTGCTTTCCAGGTCTTCTATTTCTTTCTTTTTGTCGTGGACCTCCTGCAACTTCCACGTGCAAGATTCAGCAGTTCTTTTGTAATAACAAACCGTTCTGGTTTTCCTCCATAAAGTCTCAACGTGTCATATACCATGAGTCTCGCATCCAGAACACGTTCAGACATTAATGCCTGGTCTTCACCCAGAATCCTACTAGAACACGAGAACCAATGCTCAACATCTGCGCTGCCAGGCGATAACGTCAGCATTGCTTTGGTAAGCTTGGTAAGTTCCGGGTACTTGCTGTCCCCGCGCTCATTCACCAGTCCAAAGTAATGGCTCCAAAAATGATCGATCCGAGTAATGTCCTCACAGGGTCCATTTTCCGTTCGAAAAGCAGCCACTCAGCCTGGGCGACGTCTGAGCTTGCTCCAACCGCAATCTCGCGTGCCAGAGCCGCTATGTCTGCAATGCTTCTTGAATCCTTCATGTTGATCGGACTCAAAAAGCGTAAAGCCTCTAGAAAACCATCTTTTCCAGAGGCCATTTGTTCAAAATATGGCGAATGCCCGCAATAAAATGTTTTTGCACATTGACATAGAAAATGGCCTTGTCTTTCGGTGTTGCTTTCTCACGGAAAGACCGTTCCACATTTTCTGAAACTATGGGCTTTTCTGCAAATTTTTCAGCAAGGTTCAACATTTCTGGTGAGAAATTTTCAATCTCGGTCACGAAATCTGGAGTAAAGACCCGTCCGCAAAGTGTCACAACTAGTCTTTTGATCTCTGAGTTCAGAACATAAATGAGAGGCTCTTCTGGAACAGTTGGGTGAAACTTATGAACAGTTCTGCTGAGGCTAGAACAAACTCGAGTTGGGCCTCCATCGTCGCACTTTTGATATAAGCCACAATCTTCAGAAATTTGGGAGTGGACAGAACTTTCTTCAGTTTTTTCTCACTTGGCATGAAGTTCAGGAAGTACTCTAGGATTGCCGGCACTACTGCATGATTCTAGCAAGGGCACGTCCGATCGTTAACCAGCAGCTTAGGACATGCTATATGAAAGCATTCTCTGGCATTCTTGCTTTCTTTTGGCACTTTCAATAGTCTTCACAACGTGAAGGCCAGCCGTCAAAAAACGAATGTACAAGAATAACAAAATCGGAACTTTCTTCTCCGAACACCTGAAGACCTTTCAAGAAAGTGTTATGGATTATATGGATGTTTCAAGTACCATTATTCAACATTCCCTTTCCTGGCACTTTCTTTTTTTGGCATTGAAATTGTTCCAAACGCTTTTGTTGACGTTTGGTCCATCACTTCCAAGCGTGATCAGTTTTTCAAGTGGCAGCTGATTCTGCTCAACGGCTGACATAATCTTCCTACAGAGATCATCACTTGTCACATGGCCCACAAAACTTGTGCATAAAAGTCTGCTCTGGATTTCGTTTCCATATGAGGACCAATATTGAACACATATCTGTAACTCTTTCATACCAGCGTTGTTGGTTGTCTCGTCATATTCTAGTACAAGATATGACTGAATGCCCTTCACAAGCATTTGCTTACAGAAAGGATGCAGCACATTGGTGATCAGATACATAAGTTTCTTTGCACATAGGGGCATTTTGTTGGAGGTATTACCGGGGAACCTTGCATAGAAGGTTGCGACAATATGGTCTGAAGAGTTAGCAGACATGGAACTCTGTACCATCTAAAGTGCCCATATTAACTCAGCTTTATAAGCGGCATCACGCTCACAAAACATGTTTGTACCAACTAATGGTTTATTCTTGGTTGTTTCATCAGCTCGAGATTTTCAATTCAGGTGAAGCTATAGTGGATGTAGTTAAGCAGTATTTGCGGCTTTGTGTTCTACAGATCGCACATGTTGGTTTACCCCTGAGCAACCCCAGATGTGCAACCAAAATTAGTCAAGCAGAGTTTGTAAAATAACGAGTACTGGTCATTCCTAGTCTTACACCTTTCACCAATCTTTCTACCGCTGCAATCCGTCTTAGCAAGCCAAGAACTATTAAACTTGGTAGGCCCCAAACTTAATTACCAAGCATCACCTACAAAATAGCATCCCAAGATTAAAAGGCCATAAAAAGAAAAAAATATGGATATGTCCAAAACTGGGCTGCATTCACATCAGCCTTTAAAATAGCGTTCAGGCAGGAAACGCATAAGTTGCAAGAACTCCAGTCTCATTAAGCAGATACTGCTAGCCTGTATACTGATCTTTGCTCATTTTGGACAGGCCCAAAATGACAAAAAACAAAATATAGGCTACTAGGTCAACACAACAGCATAGCCCAGGCAGAAGCAGCTTACTAAGCCCAGTACAAAACATTAGTTAAGTTCAAACAGCTCAACAGTTGTAATTAATTATCGATCTACACCGATAGACTGCACGGTCTACAACAGAGTCAAAAGCAAAAAGAAAATCACATCTTGGCTTACTTAAAGAGAAGTGAAAATTGCAAATTATGAGCAATGTTCTTAGTGCTCTCCAGCCGAAAATATAGGAATAATAGGATTTTAGCCAAAATATTGGCATTTTATAGGGGTGCATTAGAATATAGGAATTTATTGGAATTTATAGGCGAGTCCGAACGCTCTCCACTGGTGGATCCAGGGGAGCCTTTCTCTCCCCCCCCCCTCCCAAGATTTTTTTTCTGAGGCCCTAATATCCTGTTTTTTTTTTCTTTTCTTTAGAACAAATTTGTCCATTTGGTCAATTATTGGCATCTTTGTCACATTGGGCCCCTCCCAAAATTCACTAATGTAATAGCTAAGAAAGAGAAATACCTTTAGAATCAGAATTTCATTCAAAAAGGGTAAAAAATCAGTATGTAATTGAGCAAAATTTTGTAGAACTCAAACCTTCACATTGTTACCAAATAAGAATTGAAAAGAATTACATATATCAATGACATTAAACACTTGAAATGATTAGTTTATTGATTTACCAAGAAGAACCTCTTTTTGGAAATACCAATAATCCTACTTTGATGTACATATCCTTTTGGTGTTTCAACTTTATTTGCATATTACCAGAAAGCTGATTATCTTTTGATTCTAGAAATGTAATTTTTATTGCTTGATATTTATTCTATAAATCATAAATTTTAAATGCAATTTTTTCTTTCCAATTGCTTGTCAGAACAGAGACCACATTTTGAATTTATGATGACAAATTATTGGTGAAATTTCATCAAGAAGGTAGATAAAAAAGGTAGGATCTTGTTAATACTTTCATTGAATCATGCTGTAGTACAATAGGGGCACTCAAAAACCCATCTCTATTTTTCTGGAATGCCAAAGAGGAGTGGTCTTTCCGAAAAAGAGGTCTTTTACCCTATATATAGGCTATCTTACATGTCACTTTAGGTTTACATCAAACTTGAAAATACCTTTTTTGAGAGCATTTTCATTGAAAAATGTGTTTTTTATTCTATTTCATTACAAAAGTGACAAATTTCCTTACATTAGATTTTGAAAATACAGTTTGCTTCCAACCTCAAATTGTTGTAAATTGATGGGCTACTTATTCACAAAGCCCCAACAAATGAAAAATTGACAAACATATCAGTTAGGGCTATGCATGAGACCATCAGGAGATAGTGTATTTATGAGTAAAATCAGATGGTATATGGTCAGTGTTGGTATTACTGGAACAATTGTTTTGGGTCATAAAACTACTGTTAATAGATGCATTTTGAGTTTTTGAACATCTTTTCTCTCTTGCAAAACTATCGCAAACTTAACCTAACAAAAAATTATCTCTAAAAGCCACAGAGCGATTTTCTATCTTAAAATATTAGCAATTTCAAATATCTAATAAATGAAAACAGAAAAGATTGCAATTCTATATGTATAAATACAAGAATATTTTGGCTAGAATAACTCCATAACAGTGAGACATTCAAAAATTCAAAATGCATCTATTAATAATAGTTCCATGACCCAAAAAAATTGTTCTGGTAATACCAACATTGACCCAGTTACTATACTTGCAAAGAGCAGAAAAAAAGCCTCAACCTTGAGTAGGCTAGCAAAATCTAGTGTATTCACCTTGTCTCTAAGTCAGTAATAGAATTATGTATATAGGCTATTTACTATTTGTGTTGATTGGTAAACTGAATGGGATAAAATCCTATTTTAGCTATCCTGGAAAGGGGTTAGAAAAATGAAACTTCCAGGGATGGATCTGTAGACTAAAGTATATCCTGGGGAAGTATATTGAAGTATAACCTGTGAAATTGTGAAGGAAACCTGTGAAGTAGCCTAGGCAAACTTCTAAGACTTAGAAATCAGAAGAGAGTTAACATAGAAGCTTGGTAATACCTTCCCAGGATATTTTTTTTTGCCCTGGATTCATTATTGAAAGTTTCATTTTCCTAACCTAACCCTTTTCTAAGATAGTCCTAGCAAAAAGCAGCTAAACTAGAAATTTACCCTGAATGGTATTACTCCTTTTTTATTAGCCTAGACCTATAACATTTCCTTCATAGGAATAACCTGGCACATAATTAGGCTACCCATAGCCTATATTTATTCAGATAGAGCATTGAGTGGAGAACCAAATGTTATTTTTCTGTTTGTTCCAGCTATTTTCTACCTTACAATATTAAATTATTGAATATATTGTCTGGAATGTATGAACTGAACTTTACAATCTTCATTAATATAATTTGGCCTGATGTAAATTAATAGCCTAGGCCTATCCAGCCTGGGCTAAACTAGAAAACATTTTTGAGATAATTTACATGAATTGATAAAATTCGACAAAGAGCATCATTTTCTTCTGGTATTTTTCTTCTATAAAAACCAACAGACTCCAAATACTTGTCAAAACTCTCTGTTTCTGTCCTCATCATGCTCTTAGATTTTAAGTTTCAATCCCCGTGTGCTTTTACTTGTCCGATTACTTATCTGACTAATCCCAGCTTTTATGAGACGAACATGACGTCAGAGGCTACTTGGATTATTCCCTCGAACGCTCATGATTACTTGTCCGTGGGCTTGCACTTTCTATCCCCGAAAAAAAGATTATTGAGTACAAGTGACAAATGTTACATATTATTTTAAATGGACAAACATGTGAAATCGTGTTCTAGAGAAAAGACAAGGAAATTGTAAATAGTCGAAATAATCTTAGCTTTTCAGTGACCTGTAAGTAATCTTATGCATATTCCTTAGGATCTAAAGGGTTTTGGTGTTTTAGGCCCGTCTTGCATAGGCTATGCTTCATAAGGAGTCAGAAGAAAAGTTTTTTGGTTATTAAAAAGGTTGGTTCTTAGTAAGGCAGCTATCACATTGGTGAGTTAGTCATAATATTACTATATCAAACAGGCCTAGTTTCTAAAACATCCTAGGCTATAATTTTTAGTTGAAAAAAATTTAGAATGATTAGGCCAATACCTAGGCTATAGCCTTTTATATAGTCTATATTTGTTGAGATTGCTATTTAAACTGGATTTTTAAGGTAAAGTAGGGGTAAAGTTTTACTTTAACTACTTTTGGCTATCTTTGAAAGAGGTTAGGCTAGGAAAATGAAACTTTCAGGGACATGTCTACAGGCTAAAGTATGTCCCATGAAGGTATCTTGAAGCACCTACTTCTACTTCTTTTCCCTCTAGAGAGTCCTGAAATTTTTGGGTGCCTTATTTTTTGGTTATCAGTTTCTTTTTCTCTGGCCTTAGTTCTGAAAAGACAATTCCTGTTGAATGAGCAGAACTTTAAGCCATAACACTGGTTTTTTTTTCTAATTTTAGAAATAATATTTTATGCCACCTTATTATAGGTTAAATATATGGCTTATATTATTTATTCTCCATGAATTTTTGTTTTATTTGATTTCATTGATGTCAGTTGCTTTCTGTTACAAATACATTTACTTTTTACATTAAGCTTCTTCTTTTGTGAAAAAAATTGAACTGTTTTTGTTTTTACATGTTGTATAAAATGTAAAGGAATACCTGGCCCTTCATTTCATAGATTCAACTAAAAGTCTTTGAGGCATCTTATATCAAAATTCATCTGACACATTTTAATGTTTTTTTGCTTTAGATGACATAGGACACCATTAAAGTTTTGCATTTGCTTTGCTTAAAATTGTCTTAAAAAGTGCCAAGTTTAGATAGTTATGTTAATATTCTTCTTGCTGATCAGTATAATTGTTTGTAAAATTCCTTCTGTTTAAAGCATTTTAGAGAGATTCTGAGCCAACCATGGGTATATTGTTGTCACAAATGATTTTTCTCAAATGGGCTGGTGGAAAACAAATAGAACATATGATTTCTCTTTTTTTATTATTTCAAGCCTAGAATATCAGAAAACTAAGCATTCATATTGCTGATTGTATCTTAAGTAAATACAATCCCTGATGGAGTTTTGTTGATACCTGTTTTAAAATTTATTTGTCTAAATAAAATACATATTATTTGTGGGACAGCAGTGAAAAATGGGAGTAACTATGACTTGAGTTGTTTTTTGTTCAATATTTTCTTTTCCCAAATAATGTTTGTTCTGTGGTGACATTTGTGTTCCTTCCTAAGTGGCTGGCACTCTAGGTTAAGAATCATTTATCCAAAGGGCACAGGTTTAATTCCTGGCATTAGCAGTTTATTTGGTTTGGGACAAAGGTCAGTGATGTGACTCTGTAAGTTCAGCCAGAATTGGCCCAAACTTAACAGGTTACCTAGAGAAATCTGGGGTCAGTAAGCAGGAAGGGCAAGCAAAAGCATAGGGTGACTGGCCTCTAGCTTCCTCTTGCACTTCTTGGCTAAAGGACCACCTGATCCTTTACTGGGCTTCTGACTTAGCCATAGAAGCTTTCTTTTAAACTCATTAGATATAAGTACAAAGGAAGAAACGCCAGTAAGGTGGTCCTTCCTTTTCAATGAATTGTTGATGTACAGACAAGAGTTTAGGTCATAAGAGGTGGCTGGTGAATGTTTTGCAAGGTTTAAAAATTTAGGGCAATTGCTCAGGTTTGCAGCTGAACACAAAAGTAAAATTTTGTGAATGTTATGTTTATGTAATGTCAAGCATTTTAAGGTTAATGTTCATTGTCTTGTTTTAATTACCATGGTCCTAGGACTGTAGTGTATTAAAACCTACTTATGTCCATCCATTTTCTTTTAAACAGAGAGGAGTTCTATGTTTCCTAGCTTCAATAAATTTATATGCAATTTTGAGACCAGGGTTACAAAGTAGGTCAATCCTTGCAAATGGAACTGTGGTATGACTAATTAATTTGTAAGAAATGTATATCAATTTAAAGATTTAAAAAAATCATGTAGAAAACAAACAAGACAAATAAATAAAAGTATCCCTTTACAACCATTAAATGAAGTGTAACAAATGTAGATCATCCCTAAGATTGAAATGAACAAAGCTTCAATTTTGAATCTATTTTCTTTAAACAGACTGAAGGGGCAAACCTCCAAGCTATGACAAATTCAATCTCAATTTTGGTCTCTTTCCTTTTCAATGGGAACTTTCTTTGGATTTTTTTCAACCAAGTAAGAACAGTAGGGACAGGATCAGGTATAAGTGACCTTCCACTTAGCCTACATACCCAGGGGAAAATCATGAAGCTCTACTAATAATTTGTAAATTTTTTGTTGTTCATATTTTTGATTTACAAATAAAGTGAACATACCCCTTGATGTCTTTTTTATGTTGTTTACAAACATAATAAGTACTTCAATTGCAAGTTTTTGAGCTCTTGAAAATGACCAAAATATACCCAAATAGTTTTTGGGTATAAAAAAGCTTAAAACATTGGTCTCAAACTTACTGTTTCATTATTAATCCATTTTTTAAATGTTGTATAATCTATGAGCACTGATTTTCCACAATTAAGTTGGATTAATAAATTTTACAATATTATGCTGTTTTTCATCTTCTTTGATGCCAAATTTTCAATTAAAGTATGTGTTTTTGGTCATTTTTGTCAAAATAATGTATGTTTTTCACTGCCAAAATTTGTTAGGTTAATTAATGTCAGAAAGTGCTTAAACTTGAACTAGCAATATAAGCAATTATTATATTTGTAAAGAACATACAAAGAGGCATCAAGTGGTATATTCACTTTATTTGTAAGTCAAAATATGAACAACAAAAAATTTACCCCTAACATGCCTAATTTGCAAATATATAGCCCAAATTATATATTTCCAATGTTTTCTGCCACCTTTTACTTGTTTTTCCAGTTCTTGTTTTGCCACAGTTGCTTCAATTAACAGGTACTAGGGTTGAGGGATAAATTGGCAGAATCAATAGAAAATATGTAATTTCAGCTATGGATTTCCATATTAGGAGGGTTGGGGCTAAAGTAGAGCAGGGCTGCATGTAGAATGTGTTAGCTATAATTTTTATGTAAATTACAAAGAATCATCTTTTTATAACTGGTTTTCTTCTATAGGTCCATGGGTCCTTCTCTTGACTTATATCACATCAAGCATTATATAACCAGAGAAGAATAAGTAGCAAAAAGCTATATATACATGAGCACATGTTATTTAACAATGACTTCTCTAGTGCTTAACTATGACCCCTTAGTAATATTGACAAGAAATGAGTAACAGAAAAAGTGAAATTTAGTGTAAATGACAATCAGGAACTGGATACTGGCTCAAGGGGGGCTGAAAACAGGGCTATACAATTGGAGTTCAAAGAAGGTGGTGATTTTTTAGTGAAAAAAACACTCCCCTGGCTAATTTAGGACTTTAAATTGATTAACCTACTGAAATTTTCCTATCCTATGCAATTGAAATATTTTTCCCTTTTCAGAGCATTAAGACAATTTATCGCAATAAAAAATATCCAAAGCATCTTGAATGGAATGAGTAAAAAAGGCAAATGACAACCACAATTTGCAATCTTACAATTCAACTTCTGGCCACACAAATTGTATTAGGCTACCCAGCTCTGAAATAATTGCTGAAGGTGTATTTGCCTGTAAAATTAGAAACAGGCCCGAAGCCCCAGCCTCTTCCTTGTTTACATGTGAAAATGTTGTTATTCTCGTAGTTATTCGTGCCGCTTCAAGTGACAGGTGGCCAGACAAGTATTTGTTGTTATCTTTTAGGGGTTAAATCCCGATAAGTGAAAATCCCATTGGACAAGTGAAAGAACACGGGAATATTATCGCGGAAATGACTCATACAACCAGAGTTGCAAAGATCATAAGCATGGAAGCTATACTTTTCAGGGAAATGTAACGCCAGACAGGAAATAAATTGATGATCCATAGATCGTTAAATGATGACTATAAAAAAAAAGTTCTGTCACGGTGTCTTAGCTTGAATTCCAAAACAGATAACCTAACGCGGTTTCAATTATCTGAGTTATTTGAATAAGAGCCTTTTAGTTAAACAAAATTTGCTATATATTTTCCATAGAAATTGCCTAAAAGATTGTTTTGGGTACCCGGCTAACTGACTGTATTTCAAAAAGCAGGTTGCGCGAAAAGTTTGGCTCAATCTCGCTTTCTATGGCTGTAATAAGAGAAATTTTGAGAAGGCTAGGGCACGTTCATCGAATGAAGGATTGCCAAAGATTGTCCTTTTTGGTCAACCGTCTAGGGCTAAGTGGAAGGCAGTTTGGACATGGTTGGCGTGGGAGGATGTCTTAAAGAAAGATTTAAGGTAAATGGGAATTTCCTGAAAGGGTGTAAAGAGGGAGGCTTTGAATAGATTAGAATGGAGGATTAGTGTGTGTAGTTGTGTTAGCCTCAAATTGTTTGGTGCTGCAGTGAGTTGTTAGCAGTAGTAGTAGTAGTAGTTAATCATATTAGGAACCAAATTCCTAAGAAAATTGTTACGAGCCGTAAAGTTTGTCGATTTATTACCTTAATAGATCATGATAATCAAAACTTATAAAATTGATAAGAAAAAAGGAACTAAAAACATATTAAACTGATTTAAAAATGATTTATTTGAAGTGCTTGACAAATTTGTAATGATCATGGATCAAAATAAGTTCCTCTACCCTGTATAATTCCAAATCGGATTCCAGCGCAGCTGCATTCCTTCTCTGAGACATGAATAATATTTTTATCACTTAAGCTACTATCAATTGCATCTTAAACAAATGATTTTTCCGGAAGGCTACAAAAAGACACATAACTTCACCCAAGTCCAAATATAAGCCCTTTATGTATATCCCACTTCACATAGGTAGGGACTGATCTGACACCTAATCACGTCATTACGTCTTATTATGATCATTGTTATGAACTTTGTACAATGCACTTAAGCTTGAGTTATTTTCTTTTCTTAAAACATTTGATGACAAGAAAAGATCTGGAGCTTGAAACCTGCCTTGAAACATGATATAAATTCCATAAATGTGGAAAGCACATATTGTCATCATTAATGCCCAACGCTGTTTGTATCAGCTTCACGCAGTCTATAGGTGGATGCTGTTGTTAGTGCTTTTAGGCAGATTATCTTATGCATTCGTCAGTTCTTTCTTATGAGCAATTATAATTGTTGGGGGTTTAGGATTTGTAAGCTTTAACACAAAGCTGAACTTTATTTTCCTCGCTAGTATGGTCTTTCCAACCATTTTTTTTCGCCTCGGAAATGATGTCAAGTCAAAGTCTTATTTTCATTTTTGTCTAAGCTTTTTGGGTCTGAAAAACATTTTTCCTTAATTATTTCAATTCTCTGCTGCATATTATAAATACGGCCATTATAACTGAGTCCTTAGCTACAATTAGATATAGGTTGTGCACTTTAAAAAAAAAATCACAATTACTTTCCTTCCTAAAATGCAGTTGAAGTGGAATAAGGCCAGATGGGTCGATAAAGCTTTCTATTCAATTTATATTACAGTAGAGTCAGGTTAAAGCGTTGTCTGTCTATAAATCCTTTTGTATTTACCCTTTTGCTCTTTTTGGCCTGATGGAAAATTCCTGTTGAAAAAATAAGACAGTAGACAATAAGAGAGTAAAACACTTTTAAGAATAACAAATGTTCAAATATTTTGACTATAGTCTTTATCATACTTTTATCCAGGGACAAAATAACTAAACTTAATAAAACTTATCATATGAATGAAATAAAAAGCTATGGTTTTTAGTTTTTGGGGGATATAAAGAATGTGCCGACAATTGTGGACACACAAGCTAAGTTAAGACGCCCAAAGTTCCAATGCGTCGGCATTGCGTGCCAACGCCTTGGTTTAGAGGGGAGAGCTCCTCCCTAGCTGCGCCCCTGAGTAGCAGTACTATTACCCATTACCAGTGTTAATAGCAGTAATAGTATGTACATATTGCTTTATAGCCAGTTGAACACCCCCTCATGATGTCCTGGATGTTTTAGCTTGATAGGGTAAGCCGTTCCAAAGATATTGCTGACACACCCTTTTACAGTCTGTATGCGTGTAGTCTGTTCTGATTTAGTTCAACTTTCCCTTAAACATTTCCTCAAATTTTCACTGTATCTTTGTTGCCCTTTGTATACTTGTTTAAAAAAACGAATTCTATACAAAATTACACGAAAGTTTTTTTTTGTAATTCAGGGTATGGTGGGTATATATTTTTGATGTGGGGTTATATTGAATATCGTTTTTATGCCTATTATTCTCCCCACAAGTGAAATTCGGTCTCCTAGTGGAGCATGATTGAACTGATAGCAACAGAAAATGGGATGAGAACGAAAATGGGTTGGTACCGCTTATGCTTGTATACAAAATTTATAAATTGAGAGAAAAATATACATATTTTGTTTAGAAGATGTAGAAATGTAGATAAATATTATGAAAGAAAAGTAAAGGCCATAAAACAAATACCTTTTAAAATTCAAACTAGAAACGCAAGAAATTATTATTAAAGAATAAATGAATAACAAAACGAACAGGAATTAAATAAACAATCATAGAAAATACGTACAACAATTACTAATGTAAATAAATAAATTACAAGAAATTACTTTCAAGAATAAACGATTCCTAAAACGAACCGAAATAAAAAAAAATAATCGTAGCAAACAAACATACAGTAGGTACTAATATAATGAAAGTTCTTAAGCCCAACTGGCCAGACATGACAACAAACTACAAAGAGAGATAAACTCCACAAAAAAAAATCTCGAACGAGACTTTGGCCAGCAGAGAGAAAAGACTAAAATAACGCGAATATTTCGCCTGAATCTAAACTAGGTGTCCTCAGCACAAGATAAAAAGAAAAAACACTAAACTAAAAACAAATAAAACCACCACCAGTAATAATAAATACAATTGTCGCTACTGATCCACGTACGGAAAAAAACTATTAGAGTTACTTAAATGAGAACATCAAAGCAACTCAAATTTTTGAGTTGTTTTTTTATTATTTAATAAAAGTCTAAATCACTGGCTTTTTTTTACTGAAAACGAATTATATTAAGAATATTTTCTTCTGATCTTATTACTGCATTGAAAATAAACGTAAACAAACAAAAATAATGATAATAAACAATAATGAAAATAAACAAAAATGGATCAAATTATTATAGTCATTTTTGTTCCGTTTTTACGAGTCGGACAAACATTTCGGAGGGGGGGGGAGGTTCAAAATTCGACTGGATACGACCTTGTTCCAAGTCAAGAAACTGTTCTGATGTCCCTCCACCAAAACTATGATCTTTCCTTGCTTCCATTCACCGCACAAGGACTCAATTCTTAAAGAATTATTGTGGCATATTTGACGGCAAACGGGAAATATACAGTAACATGCGACCGACTTTAGCAAGCAAATTGGATCAAAAAGTAACAATTGGACAGAAAGAGCTCAATAAGAGAGGCAATACTGGCAAAGGAATGTCACTTTAATCAGTTGTGCATTATAGAACTTATTATAGAATCGGTCAAGGCGATACTGGGTGACTTCATCTGAAAATCGTGGCATAAAATTGAGCAAAAAAAAAATAGTCAAAGCACCATAAAATTAATGGCTGACTGACTTTAACTGTAGAGAGAAGGAGAAATAATTTATTTAAAAAACATAAAAAATACAAACAAAAATATAAAAATTTGCCAAAACGCCTTTTGACTTGTGCGGCCATGCTCGATACTACAAAAAAATTACTTATCAATGGATTCCCTAAAAAGCAAAAAACGAAACAAAACAAATAAAAAAAAAGTCACCACTTGAGACCCTGTAAGGTTTAGAGCCGCATACAACACTAAACTGGGCTACGGAACATCAAGGGCTATGGAGTTTAGAGGTCAGGCGCGAGCGCAAGTATTTATTGCAGGAGGCTCATATTTCGGAGGAGGAAGTAAAAAACACTATCTTTAAGATCTAGAGGGGAGGGGTAATTTTTTTCGGTACTTGTACATTATTTGGTACACACTTGAGAAGAAATACAATAATTTAGTAACAAAATTATGAAAACTACAACATTATGGTGGGGGGTCGTAAAGAACGCATTATATTAAGTACCAAACCTAATCCAACCCAAATAAAATACACTCTCTTTATATTAATAAAAATTATATCTACAACGTAGATTTCAACTGAGCCTAAGCTAATTTTCTTCGGATAATGCCTGCCAAAAACCGGTTACTGTCTTACCGGTTCCACAATCTCGAATGTGTACCGAATTATGCGTAAGTACCATTTCGTTTCGATTAAACTACCAAAAAGGGCAATTCCGATGAAAATACAGAAACATTTTTCAAAATCTGAGGAGGAAGGAAACCCCTATCAATTGACATCCCCACAACTAGCCCCTCAATGTTTCCTTACTACGTTTAGCTCTCCGCTGTCCTTAACAGCGGGGAGAAAAATCTTTCTCAGTCATTTAAATAATATGGGGTCAATTCTTGTTATAGCTGGTCAGTCAGGCTACTACAAAGACCTTACATATAAAAGATTTAAGTAATTGAGTGCCCTATTTGACAAAGCGGGGATGGAAAGGAAAGAAAAAGGTCAAAGCGGCACTGTCAACAAACTGACTTTCGTCGTTCAAACGATAAGAGGGACGAACCCTTGAGAGTCATTCTGCAGCTCGCCAATCGGGCGATTTCAAAGAACTTCCTTATACAATATTTCAAATACATAACTATTATTCAGTACCTCATGAAAGATAGGTGAGTAATAAGCATAAAGGAAGTGTGCAGCTACGCTGTATCCGTCACGTTTATATCTATTCAAGCGTCCTGAGGGCTTCAGTAAAGGAAGTGTCCAGTAACTCTATATCAGTAACAAATAATATATGTGAATAATGGGCAAACTGTGTATCTTATTCTAACGAAGGAAATTTGTTCAAAGAACCATTCTGAAAAAGCTTTGGAATGGATACTACTAAATCTAGGTCATTTTGCCCCCCCCCTCTTCCTTTGAGAATTACACGTCCATACAGGAGAAAGTCTTTGACTTTGTCTTAGCAAGATCATAGATAGTCCAATAGCGCTGCCTAAGTGAAGAGCAATTTGGGCACAATGTATTATTATTGTTTTTTTTTGTTTTTTTTTTTGTTTTTAACCAAGGCCCTATGTATAGAAGGAGTTTTCTTAGAAACCACAATAGGAACTCATTCAATTGGAAATTGAAAGTTCTGGTGCCATTTTTAAGAGTCAAAAGTAATGGGAGGGCAGCCAGCCCCCCTCCCATGCCCTTTAATTTTACAAACACATTCAATCAAAATTTGAAGATTAACTATGTCTTTTGGAATGTCACCCCCCGCCTCCTAGTGCCCTTAGGGCAGGGGCTGTCAGATAAGCAGTTCATTCATTATTTACGTCTAGTATTTGCTATCAAGAAAAGGGGGGATGTTTGACCTTTAGTTTCCAAAAGGACGAAATACATTTAGTTGAACATTTCAGTGACCGTTGAGGGGAGTATTGAACTAAATCAAAACACGTGAACAATTGGACAGAAAGAGCTTGATAAGAGAGGTAATACTGGCAAAGGAACATCACTTTAATCAGTTGTGCATACATACTTATTATAGAATCGATCGAGGCGATACTGGGTGAATTCATCTGAAAATCGTGGCATGAAATTGAGCCAAAAAAAAAATAGTCAAAGCACCATAAAATTAATGGCTGGCTGACTTTACATATAGAGAAAGAGAAAATTTATTTAAAAAACACATAAAATAAAAATTTGCCAAAACGCCTTTTGGCTTGTGCGGCCATTCTCGATACTACAAAATAAATTACTTATCAATGGGTTCCCCTAAAAAGCGAAAAACGAAACAAAAACAAGCAAAAAAAAGTCACCACTTGAGACCTTGTAAGGTTTAGAGCCGTATACAACACTAAACTGGGTTACGGAACATCAAGGGCTTAGAAGGTTAGAGGTCAGGCACGAGCACAAGTATTTATTGCAGGAGGCTCATATTTCGGAGGAGGAAGTACAAAACACTATCTTCAAGATCTAGAGGGGCGGGGGTAGTTTTTTTCGGTACTTGTGCATTATTGGGTACACACTTGAGAAGAAATACAATAATTTAGTAACAAAATTATGATAACTTCAACATTATGGTGGGGGCCGTAAAGAACGCATTATATAAAGTACCAAACTCAACCCATCCGCATCAAAATATCCTCTCTATACATTAATAAAAAATATACCTACAACGTAGATTTCAACTGAGCCTAAGCTAATTTTCTTCGGATGCTCCCGGCCAAAAACCAGTTATTGTCTTACCGGTTCCACAATCTCGAATGTGTACCGAATAATACATAAGTACCTTTAGTACCAAAAAGGACAATTCCGATGAAAATACAGATACAACATTTTCAAAATTTGAGGAGGAAGGAAACCCCCATCAAAATTTAATAAAAATTCACCTAAAACTTAGATTTCAACCAAGCCTAAGCTAATTTTCTTTAAATACTAACTGGTAAAAACTGGTTATTGTCTGACCTGTAGATCTGAATTCTCGACTGTGTACCCTAGTGCCGAATAAAGCGTGTCTCAGTGGAGTATGAATCAGCACACCCTTTTTAGATGCAAAATAACACGTTACATTCTTTCTTATTTTTGGGGATTCTTGCATCAAAGACAAACAAAGATTGACTTATATTTATGTGGTTTTGTGGGGAGAGGGTTTTGCACCGTCATTCATAGCTATTTAGGAAATAAATAATTAAACTGAATCCAGATTAGCTCGATTTAAAAAAAAGAAGAAAAAAAACACGACAGGACGACTTTTGAACGGAGCATTGGCCTACAAATTCCCCCTCTTCCCTCCTTCACCTTTTTACATCTGGCTTCAATTTAAAATATCCTTATTAAAAAAAAACAATTAAAACGACCTGAACAATCTAATAATGTGAATTTATTTTGTTTGTTTCGTCTTCCTGATACGGCGCGCGTTGAGAAAACGAATCAAACATTTAGGCGGAAAGCCAAAAGGCGATACCAGATGTAGAAACTAATTTGGAACCCGTTTCCTTGCAGAGCAACAAATGCCATCATGTCTTGCTGGAATTCACATTTTTATAAGTTTTAAAAGGGGAGTCATTTCCGAGCAAAATAAACCAGTGTAGTCAGCAGGGTCGCCATGGATTTTTTTGATACCATTAAGTTAATAATTCACAATTGACACTTCAGTCCTGAAAGCATTACATTTTACTTACGATGTTCAAAATCATTGGACAAAAATTACATTTAAGTAATTTCTATTTAAGTAAATAATGGTATTACATTTAATACCATTAAATGTTAATTAATACCATTATTTAATACCATTTAATAATTTACCAGTTAATTATTTAATACCATTAATACCTTAATTACATTTAAGTAAATTCTACCTCTTTGAAATCGAATAAACGTTGCATTTCAGAGTACTGTTGTAATTGTTAATATATTGAAGTCAAGATTGCTGCTTCTCAGAGAAACAGCCGGCAGTACGATAACCAAAAACAAACCTAAGGCTTTGAAACATAAACCTGTTTTGACCAAACACCAATATTTTGAAAGTAAAAACAAGGAACCATCCGTCGGTAAGTCAGGTCGTGATGAATCATGAGTGCCTAAATGAAGAAATTAGCTGTTTGGATTCAAGACTTCATACACAGAATGGAAGCTGGTTCAGGTACATGTGTATTATACGCCACTCTTCAGTGCTTCGTTTAATTAGTACCTATTTCTTTGACGCTTGATTCTAATAAAATATCACAAAATATGATGAGAATATAATACTTAGAAACAAAATTGGGGTATATGTTGGCACATTAGAGGGGGGGGGGTAAAATATATCTGGTCCGCATGCAAAATGCTTTAGGCACAATTATTCTGCATATTATGAAGTAAGAATGTTTTCTAACTTCAAACTTTCCAAATAATTTATCCCCCCCTAATGTGCAAATATATAGCCCAAATTGTATATTTCCCATCTATTCTGTCACTTGACTTTGTCTTGTATTAAATAAAAAAAACAAGTTTTTTTTTTAAATGAAAGTAAGGAGCAACATTAAAACTTAAAACGAACAGAAATTACTCCGTATATGGAAGGGGCTTTTCCTCCTTATCGGGGCCGCTCTTTACGCTAAAATTTGACTCTTCCTCTTAACTCTATTTTTAAAACAGTAAGAAACTTTAGCGTAAAGAGTGGGTCATTGAGGAGGAAAAACCCCTTTCATATACGGAGTAATTTCTGTTCGTTTTAAGTTTTAATGTTGCTCCTTACTTTCATTTAAGACAACTTGTTATTTTATTTAATTTCTGGACGTTTTTGAATTAATGCATGTTTCGATCTTGGCTCTCCGCACATAAATAATTAAAACAAAATTTGCGCATTAATTAATTGCAATTAATCGGAAGATTTTGAGAAAAAGGAGCGAGAGAGGAGGCCTAGTTGCCCTGCAATTTTTTGATTACTTAAAAAAGTAACTATAACTTTTAATTTTTTACAAACGTTTTCATTGGTAAAAAATATACGTAACTTACGATTTAATTTACGTAACGAACTTCTATATTCGTATGTTTTTATTGCGTGTATGAGGGGGTTTAACCCTCGTCGATACCTCGCTCTTTACCCTAAAACTTAAATTTTGTCCCAATTCCTTAAGAATGACCTCTGAATCACAAAGGTCGTGGAATAAATAGTTAAAATTACTAAAAATACTTTAGCGTAAAGAGTGAGGTATAACGATGAGGTAAACCCTCATATGTGTAATAATTTTTGTTCGTTTTAAGTTTTAATGCTACTCAAAAATTTTTATATTTATTTTTTCATTTTTTTTTCAAATAATGCTAGAAAACCCTGCGCCCCTTCATTGAAATTCTGTTCCCCCATGACAAGTTTCTCCATGGAAATATCCTCCCACGTAACCCCCCTCCTTCTCAAATCTCCCCTAAACAAAAAAATCCCCCTGAAAACGTATGTACACTTCCCAGTAACCATTACTATATGTAAACACAGGTCAAAGTTTGTAACTTGCAGCCCCTCCCACGGGGACTGCGGGGGAGTAAGTCGTCCCTTATGACATAGTTATTATGTTTTTCGACTATGGTGAATAAAATGGCCATCTCAGAATTTTGATCCGGTTACTCCTGGAAAAAATGAGCGTGGGAGGGGGCCTAGGTGCCCTCCCATTTTTTGGTCACTTAAAAAGGGCACTAGAACTTTTAATTTCCGTTAAAATGAGCCCTCTCGCGACGTTCTAGGGCCACTCAGTCGATACAATCACCCCTGGAAAAACAAAAAAAAACAAAATAACAAATAAACACGCATCCGTGATCTGACTTCTGGCAAAAAATACAAAATTCCGCATTTTTGTAGATAGGAGCTTGAAACTTCTACAATAAGGTTCTCTGATACGCTGAATCTGATGTTGTCATTTTCGTTAAGGTTGTATGACTTTTAGGGGGTGTTTCCCCCTATTTTCTGAAATGAGGTAAATTTTCTCAGGCTCGTAACTTTTGATGGGTTTAACTGATCTTGATGAAACTTATATATTTAAAATCAACATTAAAATGCGATTCTTTTGATGTAACTATTGGTATCAAAATTACATTTTTTAGAGTTTCGGTTACTATTGAGCCGGGTCGCTTCTACAGTTCGTACTACTTACTACTTACTTCTACAGTTCGTACTACTTACTACAGTTCGTTACCACGAACTGTTTGATTACGCTAGGCTGAAGAAACTAGTGAAGAAATCGGTTTGTTCTTGAGTTTTAGACAGCGTAAACTTGTGTGAGTGTCGTGTGATACAGAAGTATCCTTGTTCATTTCTAATAAGCGAAGGATATTCAATGTTGACAAGGTGGATGTGCCTTAGAGTAATTTTTATGTAGTGCTAACCACTCTCAGAAAATATCACGTTGGATTTTACCTTTGGACGATTATCGTTTGGACAAAGATTGCTGATGGAGCTGTTCAGGAGCGCATCCAGGGGGCCTTAGCCTCCCCCAATATTTTTCTGGCATCCTCATTCGCATTCCTTTTTTTCTTTTTTTACTCTTTTTGAGGATACTTGTCAATTTGATCAATTATTCATATGTGATTTACCCAATTAACAACAAAAAGCAAAGCTTTCCTAAGAATGTAAAGAGCAAAGTTGAAACTTAAAACGAACAAAAATTATTTGTCTTCAGCCGGTTCAGTATATATCTGCAAAATGGGCATAAAAATCTTTGATTGCTGCAAAGATTTTTCTACAAACATGGAACTTTTCCCTATTTCACGAAAATGGAAACACCTTTTGAAGATAAAAGGGGTATCTTCAACACATTTCATAAACGTGGTAACACAGTTGTTTGGTAACACAGTTACTTGTAGCTAAAAGTTCAAAATGGATAAAAATAAAAACTGTGGAAACGAGCATAGAATGGGTAAGAGACTGATGGCTGAATGTACAAGGGGATCGAAGGATATTTCCAGATATTTTGGTAAAATATCCAAAAATACCTAGAAATTGAAAGGTAGTTTTGACTAATAATAAACCCCCTCCACCCATAAAAACTCCTTAATTTTAGTTTTGTGTCTAATTAAAAAGCGAATGGCCCAATAGAACTTTAGTGTGAATAAATCTGTCTATCCATTTATTAACTATATAGCTAATTTGGTTGAAATTAGATGAATGAAAGAAGTAAAAGCAATTTAGGCCAGGAACAAACACATGAAGTCGGAGGGGGCGACCCTCCTCCCAAGACACTTCTGGCAGACTTATTCTTATTCTCCGTTCTTTTTTCTTTTATTTTTAACCTTTTTTAAATAAAATTCTTAATTTGGTGCCCACCTCGAGTCACAATGGCGCCCTTGGTTCGACAGCCTCCTGACCCAAGATTTTGCTCTTGATCTGTTAGAGATTCAGACATGAAACTGCTGGCATGATCAGTTTACAAATCATTTCGTCATAAAATTATGAGATAAACCTCGTTTTCATGAAAAATTTATCATATAATTAAACTTGCTTGCTAGATCTTCTTTTTCAGAATCTGTTTTCTTTTTTTCTTTTTTTGGCAGATTTTTTTTATTCTCTTTCTTTAGAGCCCGTCGATTTAGTGTATGGTGTCTGGGCTTCAATGATGGGGATATGACAAGGCAACTTATAACATTAATTTATGTTAAGGAGTAATTTTTTTGAACTGCCACTGTCCACTCCTCACTAAAAAAAAAAAATCTTAATTTTAGTTTTGTGACTAATAAAATAGCGAATGACCCAATAGGGCTTTCGTGTGATAATCTGTCTATCTATTTATTTTAACTATATAGCTAATTTGGTTGAAATTAGATGAATGAAAGAGTTAAAAGCAATTTAGGCAAGGAACAGATCCATGGGGTCGCGGGTTGGGAGATGACCCTTCCCCCAACATATTTTTGGCA
The DNA here is from genome assembly GCF_032884065.1 of Artemia franciscana. Taxonomy (NCBI): domain Eukaryota; kingdom Metazoa; phylum Arthropoda; class Branchiopoda; order Anostraca; family Artemiidae; genus Artemia; species Artemia franciscana. Next base: position 5,622,933 of record NC_088876.1, read on the forward strand.
TCCTTATTCTGTTCTTTTTTAAATCTTTTTTAAAATAAACTTTTTAATTTGGTGCCCACCTCGAGTCACATTGGCACCCTTGGTCCAGTGGCCCCCTTACCCAAGATTTTAAACTTGATATGCTAGAGATTTAGACACGAAACTGCTCGCACGATCAGTTTACGAATCATTTCGTCATAAAATTATAAGATAAACCACACTTTCAGGAATCATATAATTAAACTTGCTTGCTAGATCTTCATCTTCAGATTGTGTTTTCTTTTTTTGGCAGATTTTTTTACTCTCTTTTTTAGAGCCCATCGATTTAGGGTACGGTTTCTGGGAGTCATTGATAGGGGTATGATAAGGATGGGTCACGGAAGGGGAAACACATTATAAAGGGGAGTCTGGGAAATGTTTCGGACATTCGAGTTTGCCTAGTGGGATTTGAGAGAGCTAATTCACATGTCCTATCTTATGGAGCTGCCTGACTGTAGTAAGACGCAGGGTAGAATGCTATCTTCCTTGGACGAAGTCCTAGTGGAATGTCGTTTATGTTATCTTAACATAACGTGGAAGTTAGAAACTACCCAGATTGATAAGGTCGACGCAGGCTGGCTGATTCACAAGTATCAATTATGTCTAGCTCTATCGTCCCTGCAAGACAACTTGGAAGACTATTGAATTGTTTTTATTGCCCTTGTCTCCTTCCCTTTTGTCATTGACTGCCCCGGTATTATCCCCATGTTTTGTTTATTATTACCCCGAAATTATGGGGGATGAATAGATAATGACCATATCCATGTCTATCTCATCGTATATTATTTCATCTACCATATCTACAGTTTCCTTGATAGAAGCACATTTCTTGGGACCCATCTGCAAAACAGAAGTGATCGCCTGCTACAAAGCATGTGGAAAATTTTAGGTTTGCGAAACGCCCTGAATTTCCAGGTGGGAACCCTTTTGGTTAACTGATACTGCATCCTTCTTTTCGTGGATGTTTTGGTGCAATTGTTTGATAGATTCGAAGAGGGGTGAAAATAGAACAACAAAACGCTAAAACAAGAGGTTTCGACCACTTGTCTTCACTAATATTCTATTAGAAACAGCTTTCAAAAACTTTCTTTTTTCCGTATTTCAAAAAATCCAGAGAACCAAACTAAACCAAATTCAAGTCAGAAAAAATTTGAGAACTTCTCTGATACTTATGACAGTTTAAAGGACGCTTAAAATTTGCCGTAGTTGCTATCGTGTTAATCATAAAAATTTAAAGTAAAGTGTACCCAGATGGGAACGCTGGACGCTACTGGGTTAAGTTACAAATTGTTACAGCAGGTGTTTAAACACCATTTTGACCGTGTTTCGGCATAACACCCTAAATTAAGATTAAATAAAAAAACAAGTTTTTTTAACTGAAAGTAAGGAGTGACATTAAAACTTAAAATGAACAGAAATTACTTCGTATATGAAAGGGGCTGCTTCCTCAGCAACGTACCGCTCTTTACGCTAAAGTTTGACTCTTTCTCTCAAGGGCACTAGAACTTTTCATTTCCGTTAGAATGAGCCCTCCTGCAACATTCTAGGACCACTGGGTTGATACGATCACCCCTGGGAAAAAAACAAACAAACAAACAAATAAACACGCTTCCGTGATCTGCCTTCTGGCAAAAAAAAAAATACAAAATTCCACATTTTTGTAGATAGGAGCTTGAAACTTCTACAACAGGGTTCTCTGATACGCTGAATCTGATGGTGTGATTTTCGTTAAACTTCTATGACTTTTAGGGGGTGTTTTCCCCTGTTTTCTAAAATAAGGCAAATTTTCTCAGGCTCGTAACTTTTGATGGGTAAGACTAAACTTGATGAAACTTATATATTTAAAATCAGCATTAAAATGCGATTCTTTTGATGTAGCTATTGGTATCAAAATCCAATTTTTAGAGTTTTGGTTACTATTGAGCCGGGTTACTCCTCACTACAGTTCGTTAAAACGAACTGTTTGATAAAGCAGAAAAGCAATTTTGCCAAGACACTGTCAATTTACTGTCGACGAGTGTTGAGAAAAATATCAATTATTTTGGTTCACCTACCTTCACTAGTATTTTTTTAAAGAGTTTTCTTTAACAAGAAAAAACAAGAGCTAAGAGCTCATATGGCACTTGTGACGAGGCCAGAAGAGCCAAGAGCTCATATGGTATGAGCTCTAACAAAATTCTAAGAATCAATAAATTGACTTAAAAGGAAAATCAGAGGCTTAATGCCGGCGGAGATTTAAAATAAGAGCTCTGAGTCACGATGTCCTTCTAAATATCAAAATTCATTAAGATCCGATCACCCACTCGTATGTTATAAATACCTTCTTTTTTCTAATTTTTCCTCTCCCTTCAGCCCTCCAGATGGTCGAATCAGGGAAACGACTTTATCAAGTCAATTTGTGCAGCTCCCTGACACGCCTACCAATTTTCATCGTCCTAGCACATCCAGAAGCACCAAACTCGCCAAAGCACTGAACCCCAACCCCTAACTCCCCCAAAGTGAGCGAATCCATTACGGTTAGTCAAATCATGTATATACGACATTTGCTTATTCTACCTACCCAGCTTCATCCCGACTCCTCCACTCTAAGCGTTTTCCAAGATTTCCGATTTCCCCCTCCAACTCCCCCCAATGTCAACAGATCTGGTCGGCATTTAAATTAAGAGATCTGAGTTACGAGGTCCTTCTAAATATCAAATTTCATTAAGATCCAATTACCCGTTCTTAAGTTAAAAATATCTCAATTTATCTAATTTTTCCAAATTAACACCCCAAGCTTTTCCAAAGAGAATGGATCCGTTCCAATTATGTCAATCACGTATCTAGAGCTTGTGCTTATTCTTCCCATCAAGTTTCATCCCGATCTCTCCACTCCAAGTTTTTTCAAAGATTTTCGTTTTCCCCCTCCAAATCCCGAAGTCCCCGGATCCGATTCGAGTCAAAAATAGAGCATTTAAGACATAAGATCCTTCTATATATTAAAGATCCGATCACCTATTTGTAAGATAAAGATACCCAATTTTCACGTTTTCCAAGAATTCTGGTTTCCCCCTCCAACTCCCCCCAATGTCACTGGATCTGGTCGGAATTCAAAATAAGAGCTCTAAAGCACAAGATCCTTCTAAATATCAAATTTCATTAAGATATGATCACCCCTTCGTAAGTTACAAATGCCTCATTTTTTCTAATTTTTCCAAATTGTCTCCCCCTCCCCAAATCCACCAAAGATTTTAAATGCGGCCGGGATTTAAAAGAAGAGATCTGAGTTACGAGCTTCTTCTAAATATGAAGTTTCATGAAAATCCGATCACTCCTTCGTAAGTTAAAAATACGTCATTTTTTCTAATTTTTCCGAATTAACCTTCCCCCCAACTCCCCCAAATAGAACGGATCCGTTCTGATTATGTCAATCACGTATCTAGGACTTCACTAAGTTTCATCCCGATCCCTCCCGATTCGGTGATATTTGGTCCCCGGCCCTCGGATCACCAGATTCGGTCGGGATTTAATATAAGAGCTTTGAAACACGATATCCTTCTAAATATCAATTTTCAATGAGATCCGATAACCCCTTCGTAATGGTTATGTTATTCACGTATCTAGGACTTGTACTTATTTTTCCCACCAAATTTCATCCCGATCCCTCCACTCTAAGCGCTTTCCAAGATTTGAGGTTTCCCCTCACAACTCCCCCCAATGTCACTGGGTCTGGTTGGGATTTAAAATAAGAGCTCTGAGACAACATATCCTTCCAAACATCAAATTTCATTAAGATCCGACCACTCCTTCGTAAGTTAAAAATACCTTATTTTTTCTAATTTTTCAGAATTAACCCTCCCCCAGCTCCCCCAAACAGAGCAGATCCGTTCCGGTTATGTCAATCACGTATCTAGGACTTCGGCTTATTTTTCCCACCAAGTTTCATTCCGATCCCTCCACTCTAAGCGTTTTCCAAGATTTTAGGTCCCCCCCTCCAACTCCCCCCAATGTCACCGTATCTGGTCAGGATTTAAATAAGAGCTCTGAGACACGATATCTTTCCAAATATCAAATTTCATTAAGATCCCATCACCCGTTCGTAAGTTAGAAATACTTCATTTTTTCTATTTTTTCCGAATTAACCGGCCCCCCACTCCACCGCCTCCAGATGGTCAAATCGGAGAAAATGACTATTTTTAATTTAATCTGATCTGGTCCCTGATACGCCTGCCAAATTTCATCGTCCTAGCTTACCTGGAAGTGCCTAAAGTAGCAAAACCGGGACATACAGACCGACAGAATTTGCGATTGCAATATGTCACTTGGTTAATACCAAGTGCCATAAGAAATTCTTTCAGATGCCTCAAGTCTGTCGTTTCCCTCGGTTCAGGATGCTCATTCAAATTCAAAGACTTTGAAGATAACTTCAAGTTTGCCGATACCGTTGCCTCTAGTTCTCACACAGATTCGACTACAGAGACACTGTCTACCAGCTCCACCAAAGACAACAAGCTGTCACTACCGACTTCTTCACACGATTATGACACAAACATTGAAGTGAAACATTCTGATCAGCTAACAGAAAGATCAAGAGTTGACACAAGAGCCAAGATGCAGCAGATGGAAATGACACATCCAAGCGGCAGTACATCCTCCTTGCTTGACACTGGCATCACACCCTTCTCTGACTTTGGTTTCGCAGTTATACTAAAAGAAACAAACCAATTAACACCTGGAGATATTACGTTTTTTCTTAACGAAAGATGGAAGCCAACGAACCAAGCCGAAGTTCTGGCTTCAATACAAAGACGAAAGGGGAGTAAAGCTACTCGTCGACTTAACATTGAGCTCCTTGCCCGATATCCCTGGCTTGTGGTGAGCCGTCACCAAGAACATGTGGGACTTCGGTGTAGTGTTTGTGGCATAATGAGAATCTCCAATAGTGGCGGAGGGTGGTCGGATCTGTCTGGGGGTGGGAATGGGGGCAAAAAATAGGTTGGCTCGTCTTAGAACCCCTGAAAGACTACTCAAATCTGACTGGAAAAGATGGTGCATTTACAAAACATTTCATTTCACAGTATCATAAGAATCACCAGTGTAGAGCTGCAGCGCTTTTAGCTTCTTCAAGCAAGAGCATCAAGATATCAGGAATACCCTGGACTCTGAAAGAATAAAACAAATACACCAGAACCGTGAAATATTTAAGAATTGTAAGAATTGAGAACCTATTACAGTCATTTCCCAATAGCTATAATTTTAAGATTCACAAAACTTTGTGGAAAATTAAGTAGATCAAGATAAATGTTTAGTGGTGCTCACAAAACGTTGTGCACTGGAGGATGTTACATATGGGACTTATTGTATTAATTGGAAGTAAAGACTTCCAAGACTTGAAAAAGACTTATTGCATTAGTAGGAGAATGTCATCCTAGTCTGACTTATTCGAGTCAATTACTGGTTGGAAAAAAAAAGTTAGAAGTTCATCAACTGTCAGCATACTGTAAGCTGTGGCTGGCTTCAAGACGAAGGCAAACGCTACGTGGGATTAAGTGCTCAAAATGACACTAAATTTAACATTTATAGGTCTTCTCTGCAGTGTAAAAGATGTTATGTATATCGTTATCAGGGATGCCACGGGGAGTACCAAGGTACTATTTAAATACTTTTTAATCATAGGAGTACTTTTTGAATACTTTCTGCGAAAGTAGTATTTCTATGCTTATTGTTAAAAGACGTACTTTTTCAGTACTTTTTTATGGCACTTGGTATTAACCAAGTGACATATAACAATCGCCAATTCTGTCGGTCTGTCGGTCTGTCTGTCGGTCTGTCGGTCTGTTGGTCTGTCGGTCCCGGTTTTGCTACTTTAGGCACTTCCAGGTAAGCTAGGACGATGAAATTTGGCAGGCGTATCAGGGACATGACCAGCTTAAATTAGAAATAGATGTTTTCCCAATTTAACCATCTGTGGGGAGTGAGGGGCCGGTTAATTCGTAAAAAATAGAAAAAATGAAGTATTTTTAACTTATGAGCCGGTGATGGGATCGTAATGAAATTTGATGTTTGGAATGATATTGTGTCTCAGAGCTCTTATTTTAATTTCCGACCGGATCTGATGACATTGGGGGGAGTTGGAGGGGGGAACCTAAAATCTTGGAAAACACTTAGAGTGGAGGGATCGAGATGAAACTTGATGGGAAAAATAAGCACAAGTCCCAGATACATGATTGACATAATCGGAACGGATTCGCTCTCTTCGGGGTAGTTTGGGAGGGGGGGGGGTAATTCTGAAAAATTAGGGAAAATGAGATATTTTTAACTTACGAACGGGTGATCGGATCTCAATCAAATTTGATGTTTAGAAGGATGTCGTGTCTTAGAGCTCTTGTTTTAAAGCTTGACTGGATCTGGTGACGTTGGGGGGGGGGAGTTGGGAGGGGAAACCTAAAACTTGGAAAACACTTAGAGTGGAGGGATCGGGATGAAACTTGGTGGGAAAAATAAACACAAGTCCTAGATACATGATTGACATAAGCGGAACGGATCCGCTCTCTTTGGGTTAGTTGGGGGGGGGTCTGAAAAATTAGGAAAAATGAGGTATTTTTAACTTACGAACGAGTGATCGGATCTCAATGAAATTTGATATTTAGAAGGACATCGTGGCTCAGAGCTCTTATTTTAAACCCGACCGGATCTGGTGACATTGGGGGGGGGAGATGGGAGGAGGAAACCTAAAACTTGGAAAACACTTAAAGTGGAGGGATCGGGATGAAACTTGGTGGGAAAAATAAACACAAGTCCTAGATACATGATTGACATAAACGGAACGGATCCGCTCTCTTTGGGTTAGTTGGGGGGGGGGGGGGGTTTCTGAAAAATTAGAAAAAATGAGGTATTTTTAACTTACGAACGAGCGATCGGATCTCAATGAAATTTGATATTTAGAAGGACATCGTGGCTCAGAGCTCTTATTTTAAACCCGACCGGATCCGGTGACATTGGGGGGGGGAGTTGGGAGGAGGAAACCTAAAACTTGGAAAACACTTAGAGTGGAGGAATCGGGATGAAACTTGGTGGGAAAAATAAGCACAAGTCCTAGATACATGATTGACATACACAGAACGGATCCGCTCTCTTTGGGGTAGTTGGGGGAGGGTTTAATTCTGAAAAATTAAAAAAAATGAGGTATTTTTAACTTACGAACGGGTGATTGGATCTCAATGAAATTTGATATTTAGAAGGATATCGTGTCTCAAAGCAATTATTTTAAATCCTGACCGGATCTGGTGACATTTGGGGAAGTTTGGGTGGGGGAACCTAAAATCATGAAAAACGCTTAGATTGGAGGGATCGGGATGAAACTTGGTGGGGAAAATACTCAGAAGTCTTACATACGTGATTTACATAATTGTAACGATCCGCTCTATTGGGGGGGGGGGGGCGGGGTTAATTCTGAAAAATAAGACAAAATGACGTATTTTTAACTTACGAAGGAGTGATCGGATCTTCATGAAACTTCATATTTAGAAGGAACTCATAACTCAGATCTCTTATTTTCAATATCAACCGGATCAAGTGTAATTGGGGGGGGGGGGGGTGCAGTAGGGGGGGGGACCGGAAACCTTAGAAAATACTTAAAGCGGTGAGATCAGGATGAAACTGGATGGGAAGAATAGAAACCTGTCTAAGATACGTGACTGACATAACCGGACCAGACCTGCTCTCTTTGGTGGAATTGGGGGGGGGGTGTAATTTTGAAAATTGAGGTATTTGTAACATACGAAAGGGTGACCAGATCTTAATGAAATTTGATATTTAGAAGGATCTTGTGCTTTAAAGTTCTAATTTTAAATTCCGACCAGATCCTGTGACATTGGGGGGAGTTGGAGGGGAAAACCAGAATTTTGGGAAAGCGTGAAAATTGGGGTAGTTTTATCTTACGAATAGATGATCGGATCTTAATGAAATTTGATTTTTAGAAGGAATTCATTTCTCAGAGCTCTTATTTCAAATCCCGACCAGGTCTTTTGACATTGGGGGGAGTTGGAGGGGGAAATCTTGGAAAAACACTTGGAGTGGAGGAATCGGGATGAACCTTGGTGGATAGAATAAACAAATGTCCTTTATACGTGATTGACAGAATCGTACTGGATTCGTTATCTTTTGGGGAGTTGGGGGGAGGGGTTCAGTGATTTGGCGAGTTTGGTGCTTCTGGGCGTGCTAGGACGATGAAAATTGGTAGGCGTGTCAGGGAGCTGCACAGTTTGACTTGATAAAGTCGTTTTCCCAGATTCGACCATCTGGGGGGGCTAAAGGGAGAGGAAAAATTAGAAAAAATTAGGTATTTATAACTTACGAGTGGGTGATCGGATCTTAATAAATTTTGATATTTAGAAGGACATCGTGACTGAGAGCTCTTATTTTAAATCCTGACCGGCATTGAGCCTCTTATTTTCCTTTTTAAATCAATGTATTGATTCATAGAATTTTGTTAGAGCTCATACCATATGATCTCTTGGCTCTTAGCTCTTCTCGCCTCGTCACAAGTGCCATATGAGCTCTTAGCTCTTGTTTTTTTTTTATAGTAGCGTCTTTTTAAAATTTAACGTTCAAGAAAACAACTTGCTCAGTAGCTGTCCTTTTCCCCGTGAAAAGGAACGTTATCCGTTTTTTTTTTTTTTGTTTTTTTTTTACAAGCATTCCTGTAACGAGAATTAAGACAACATACTAAAATTTCCATTTATCGATTGTTCTCTTGTTATGCTAACACATAGACGTTACATTATATTACACGCCACATACAGACAGCCAAGGCCGTATCAAGGGGAAGGGATTTAGGGGGGTTTGAATCCCCCCTCCCCTTCAAAATTTTTTCCCAACTCGTTAAAAACTTAACGAAAATGAATATAAACAAATTTTTGATGCGTTTTCTAATTTTTTTTTTAAAACCTCCAGAAAAAATCTTTTGTAACCCCCTCCCCCGAAAAAATCCTGGATACGGCCCGGTAGAGACCATTTGAGTTATTTCAGCCATAGTTTAGATAGACATCTAGAAAAAAGAATAATCGTACAGGACTAAATATAGGTAAATATTATTTTGAAAAGGATAGGTGGTAAAGATTATAAGAAGTTATTTCAAAATAAAACATTATAATATAGGCACTTCATTATTAAGGTACTAGAGGAGTCTTTGGTGCCCACTCTCTTCCTGAAATACTAGACTAAAAAAACACTCTCTTAAAATCAAAGATCTTAAAACCAGTAGTTATATAGGATACCGCTGTTTGTTTTGTTGATGAATGTTTTACAACATATTTTGAACATTATTTATTCCGTTACGTTTGATAAAATTATTACTATCCTAATTTCCGGAAATGTTTTTTCTCGAAATTTGTCTTTTATCAGGTTTTTTCAATCCCTTCTAGTTTAACCGTTTACCCCACCCCCTCCCTAACTTAATGCTTGATTATAATCCAAGGTTCCAAGCAAAAGTGTAATATTACGCAATGGCACTATGAACAGCTGCTAGTTAGAAATATTCAAACTACAAAAATGATAGAAGCTGTCAAAGTGAGTGCATTTTCGATTACAGAAAGCCAGTATCAATGTTCAGGCACCAATGATGTAAATTGGAGAATGGGCTACCTCGCCCTCTCTAATTTTAGCATTTAATAACAGCTCCAGGCGTAATTGGAGGGGGCGTGACGTTAATTTAACCAGAGGTGAATTTCAAAACCAATAGTTAACAAGTTTTGAGGTAATAGAAAAAAAATTGGGAAATTTAGGAAGAAAACACGTTACAAAAACAATTATTACTTCATATTATGCAGAAAATTTGCTGTTAAAACATTTGAGATGCTCTTCCACTGTATTTTACCACTAAAACTCCCTAATATGCCAATATATAGCAGCCAAAATTATATATATTTTTTTGTACTTTTTTCCCATCTTCCAGCGTTTCAACCTGGCTAGCCATAAATTGAATAAACGCTGACAGAATCAGTAAGTGGAAGAAAATAAATGGGAAGTACATAATTTGGGCTATATATTTGCAGATTCGAGGGATGGGTAAATATGTTTTTACTGATTCCAGTTTTCTGTCACATTTTTAAAGAAAATTTTAAAGGAACACTAAAGCCGCTGAAAGTGAACATCCAGGGAGGAGATGTGTTTACATATAGTTACACCCCATATAAATTGCTGTTTTCTGTCGTGTTAAGTCATTGGAGAACTAGCCGTAGAGGAATACAAAAAAATAATTCTGACTTGCATGCAAAGCCAAAGAGTAACTAAGATGTTAAAATGTTGCGCAAAACGCAACACGCGGCAAATTTTTTGAGAGGTGGTACTTTTTATGACGTAAGGTTTTTTCATATAAACACCAGTTGCGCAAACATTTTTCAAAAGCAACATATAGCTATCGTCGCGACATTAACTGGCGTTGCGTCAAAACCGGATGCTCCCGCAGTCAGAAACTGGATTCCACAGCCTATATAGAACGCATAGACGGATATCAAATGAACTAACATCATTTTTATACGATCCTAATAAGGGGGGGGGGTCAACGCCAGAATTAACGGTCAATATGCGCTGATTGGCTGTGGGAGCACCGGAGGTTAACGCCTAGTCTAATCTCAAGATGTGTGTTGAAATCGTTCTAATAATTTCGTTGGAATGGCAATTGTAAATGTTAGCTGTCGCATAAATTATTTTGACTCACCGCTCTGTTTACTTATAATCCAAATGATGCCCGGATAAACATCACCCGTATCTATAGATAAATACGAGGCAACGAAGCGAATCAGGGGATTGAAACAATGTTATCTGATTGAACCCTAAAAGGTTCTTCAAAAATTGCCTTAGCCGACGGTGTTTCACGTCGCCTAGGCGGGGTATTGGGTAAAGTTTTCAACTAGCAATAATCGCACCTCGGATAAACCTCATTGGTTACGATACTGCCACTGCGCAAAGTTATTTATTATAGGAATATGCTCATCTACTAATATAATTTGACTAATAAAAAGTGTATAAATTGCGTCTAATTTTTTAAGCTCAAATATGACACTGAATAATTTAAATTTGATATTTTCCGGTAAATGTTAAACTAAAGAATATAACTTACCGTATGATTCTTGAATAATTGTAAACAACAAAGAGAAACAAACACGAACAAGTTTTTTTCAAGTAAATGATTAAAAATGCTAGGGACCTCTCATTCGATACTGCAACACCTATGTAAAAACATGCCAAATTAAATGGATAAGGGATACTAAATACGGAATTGAAGGTCAGGAAATTTTTCGTTTGGATCGGCGAATTATTATAAGAAACAAAATAAATCTCTGAAATTTTTTTTTAAAGTAAATGACGGAAAATAATACGAGCTTGTCACTTGATGCTAGTGTTCCTGATCTATTGATGCAACACGCCAAATTAAATGAATGAAGGAACAAAGTGGATATAGAATGTCAGAAAATTTTTCATTTCTGATTCAGAGCTTTCTTACTTCATGGCAAACTTCAAATTAGGTACGTGTAGTTGATTTAAGAGCTATTACAGAGTATATGGCTACAAATAGCGGAGGTAATGGCATAGGACTCCTGCTCTGAAAGATAAGAATCCTATAGAATATGATTTCTAGGGATGGGGGAGGGGAGGCCAGAAATATATGTCTAATCTCTCTTTATTTTCGGGAACATATCTGGTCTACAAAATTATTATGAATATAAAGAGTAACATTAAAGCCTGAAACTAGCCAAATTTATTTTGTAGACTATAGGAGGGGGACTGTACCCTCCTACCCCCTCGTGGTCGTAGTAAATTCGGAGGATTTTCATTTAATCGGAAATTAATCAATGCAATCTGGTGTCTTTTATAAAAGCAAAAAGTGAGTTAAAAGCAGCAAACCCCTGTTCTAGACGGGGGTTCCAGTGACGATCTTCTCTGAGCTGAGAGAACAATAGAAAGATCTATAGATTTGATCTTTCTTGCTACTAAATCTGTATCAATAGATACAAATGTCGTGACGGTCCCTGTTATTCAGCCACACAGAATCAAGCTTGTCTTTGGGGAGTATATGGCGAAGTTTCAGTGGTCAATGCAGTCCATACTTTGCCAGCAGCCGAATCTATAAAGGCTCTGTAGATTTTCAAAAGGGAGTCTTTAGTTCCACGAAAAATTGATCCATTAAAATGACAGAAGTCTCTTAATATGAGTCTCCGAAATATACCTATACAAGGTGATACCTGGTGATCAGTTCCAGGGCTAGTAAGTAAATCAAACAGTTGGGGATAACAACCTTTAAGTAAGGAGCGACTCAATCCAATAGTAACTGAAACTCTAAGAAATGGGATTTTGATAACAATATATACATCAAAAGGATTGACTTTTTAAATTGTTTCTAAATATGTAAAATTAATTAAGTTTAATGTGTCCATCAAAAGCTACGAGCCTGATAAAATTTGCGTGATTTTTGAGAAAATGGACAAACACCCGTGCAGAAGATCAGTGCCTTATGGAGTAATATTCTGTATGGACTTGTGCTAGTTTTGTTCAGATTTCTTGAGCAATGCTTTGCCGTTTACTTTTTCGCCTAAATAAATTACGTGTCTATATTGTAAGGATAAAAATCCCAGAAATAATTACTTTCTAAGACGAAACAAAAGAGGACTATATGTAGCTTGGACTTGGCTCACTTTTACACCGTATAAGGGCTTAAGAAATAAATACTAGAATCGTTACATCAAAAGAATTGCATTTTTATGCGGATTTTAAATATATAAGTTTCATCAAGTTTTGTATTACCTACCAAAAGTTACGTGCCTGAGAAAATGTGCCTCATTTTAGAAAATAGGGGGAAACATCCCCTAAAAGTAACAGAATCTTAACAGAAATTACACCCTCCGATTCAGCGTATCAGAAAACCCTACTGTAGAAGTTGCAAGCTCCTATCTACAATAATGCGGAATTTTGTATTTTTTGCCACAAGACAGATCACGGATGCGTGTTTATTTGTTTGTTTGTTTGTTGTTTTTTTTTTTTATCTTTCCATGGAAGAATTTATCGTGAGGGAAGAGAATTTCCATGAAGGGGCCGCAGATTTTCTAGTATTACTTAAAATAACAATGAGAAAATAAATAAAAAAAGTTTTTTCAGCTGTAAGTAAGGTGCAGCATTAAAACCTAAAACAAACAGAAATTATTACGTATATAAGGGGGTTGGTTTCCTTCACAATATCTCCTCCACAATAAGCCACACTACCAAGCACAACTAGGCCTCCTTCCCCACCCCTTTTTGTTATCAAAATCTTCCGATCAAAACTATGAGAAAGTCATTTAGTCAAAAAAAAAAAAAATATGCAAATTTCGTTTTAATTATTCATGTACGGTAGGCCATAATATTATGGATATTATGGAAAATGTTTCATACTGTTTATAAAAATCTAAAGATAAAGTAATAAATTAATTGAATATTATTTGAGCATTGCAACCGAAACTGATTTTTTGACAAACTTTGTTATTCGTATTCTTATAAAGTCTTTGACAATCTTTGTCAAATTTCTCGGCCTTTTGGCTAAGATCAAAGTGTAGTATCTGTTCTTATCAGCTTAATATCTGATACGGCTCCTACATGGGGCCCAGAATATTAAACTGATTTTTGGAAACCGGAGGGATGTCGGGGCTTGCTCCGCTCCCTTCACGCGTTGGCCCGGTATTGCAGTACCTCCGGGATCGGCGCACCCCTTTCGAGGGGAAACCGTCCATGAATCCGAATCAATTCTATGCGTTATACGGTATTCAAATTGAAGAGAAACTGCACATACATGTAGCTACCTAGTCATTAAATATATTCGGAATTTTTTATTTTCATCCGAAAAGAAGAACCAGTGTATATAATTTACAAAAATTAAAAGGTAAAAAAGCCAGTGACTACTCGGCATAGTTAATTTAAAGTGCCCAAGCTGGATCAAAGTTCTCATGCATCTTTATCGAAAATAGTTCATAATTATAAACTGCTGAAATTTCATATTGAACCAATATTCGATAAAATTGCTGAAGTGATTGTTTTTGGCCTCAGACGACTTGGTTCTGCGGCGAGTTGTTGATATTCGTAATGGCTAAAGCCCCCAATGGTTTTTGGCGAGAAAATAATTGGTATAGTCAGTAGAACGGCCACTGGGCTCTTAGAAATTAAAAGTTTCGATTTTTCAGTCGTATTGATGAAAGAGCGAGAAACCCCTGATTTTCTTTTCTCATAAAGATAAAGTTGCATTTAAATGATTAAGACGTTTGCATATGAAAATGAAATGGGACATTGCTATTTTCAAAAATAATTTAGAGACTTGATTCACTGCTGTGAAAAAGTTTTCTAAAGCTGCATGTGTTTAATAAATTAGAGTTTCCGAATGGCATTCAAAGCAACCGGGTTTATGTCGAAAGATATTAGTAAAATGTTAGATTTCTACCAATTCATACTTACCTGGCTGGGGAGCTGCCTTGATCATGAAGGAGGCGCTCCCAGGGTGAGGCCTTTCCATTGCACTTCGGATTGGCTGACCCCTGTGATTACCCCAAATGGGGGTAACTCAACAGCGTAATTTTTGGTAGTGGGGGACTGCGTTCGCGCGGACCCCTGTCCACATATTGAAAAGTTTTGTTTTTCCTTTGAGCCCATCGTTTAGGTCACATAGTTGTGAGTTGAAAAAAGAAAGTATACAAGTTGATGTTGTTAAGATTTGAGTAAAATTGATCATTTGGCCCTATTGAAAAAATTAATTTTCTGATAAACTTACATATTTGAAATATTACGGAGAGGGTTGAGCGTATACTCTATAGAAGATGGTTCTGGAATTTTCTCCAGAACATGTCTGAAATAAATATATTTTGTTTTTCTTAGTCTTGTGTTAAAGCAAAGGATGGTATCAATGACCAGTCGCCATAATTAAATTAAATTGCCTAAACTCATTGAGTTCCTGATGCATTTTGTTTTTAAAAATACTCTGTAATTATTAAATACTGATTTTTAAATTGAACCAGGAATCGAATCCAATTGCTGAAATTTAAATTAAGTCACAAAGGCTAGTCTTAAAAAGTGAAATGCCCTTGGTCACCACACATTTCATCAAGTCAATAGCATTGGCAACATATCAAACTAAAAGTTATCTATGTTTGATAAGTGCCTGATTACTGAATATTTATATTATTTTCTGCGGATGTAGTTTTGATACCATGTCATTAAAGTTGCCCATGAATTGCTGCTCATTGAATATGTTTTCTCATCATATGATTTTTTGGCCCGTATTTAATTGGTTGAATATTGGATTTTTGTTGCTTTCGAACCTTGTTAAAAAAAAACATGAGGATTTACTAGGATTTATTTTTATATACTCAAGTCAATCTTGGCAATTTTCATAGCTCTGGCCTCTCCTCATATCGAGTTAATCTTTCGCCTTTTACTAAAGATTACCGTGGGGAGGGGCACTTGATGAGTCTTAACAAATTTTTGAATGCCGAAAGGCAGACTAGCCTATACTACTGTAGTATGTTTGAATATTTCTAGACTACGTATCTCTTGATTATGGGGTCGGACAAGTAGGCTAACCCTGGAAAATGCAGAATATGAACAAAAATCCAATCTTTTCAAAAATGAAAAACAAATTGTGAAGTTATGGGCAGATAGCGAAAAGGGACAGTAATTGTGAAATATGGCACACCTTCCAGAGGTATCTAAATAAGCTATGTTTATAGTGAAGTAGACGTGATTAGTGTTGTTATTTGCCTAGTTGGCTATAGCTCTTCAGTTGACAAGTTCCTGGCTAAGTATTTGCTGTTATCTTTTGCAGATTACAACCAGGGAAGCGAATTTTGGGCGGGTAAGGGATGCTCGACGGCACTCTTGGTTTGGTGCAATAACTTGCCAAGTCCTAGGTGCTCTTGAGCCCCCATTCTCTTGGGGTCCTCATTCCTCCCTCGTCTAAGAACAGTATTTCCATTCCAGTTTAGGAGGTTCCTCTAAAATGAGGAGTTTTGATATTTTATAGGGGCAAATTCTTTGATTTGGGGATTCCATGGGTTTCTAAACACACTACTCTGTCTGGCGGGAGAAAACGATTCAAGAGACAATGCTCTGTGTGAAATGCTCTGTGTGTGAAGGGAAAAGAGAATCAACAGGCGATTCTCCATGTGAAGGGAGAACGAGAAAAGGGTCTCTGAGGAAGGAGAAGCCTGGAGCTTAAACGCAAATATAACACAAATATATATAATATAAAAATATATATTTTGGGGTATTTTTGTGAAAGCAAGTGAAAAAACAAGACAATTATTCTCTCTGGATTTTGAAAAAAAAAAAAAAAAAAAAAACTTGAATCAACAGGCGATTCTCCATGTGAAGGGAGAACGAGAAAATGGTCTCTGAGGAAGGAGAAGCCTGGAGCTTAAATGCAAATATAACGCAGATAAATATATATATATATATATATATATATATATATATATATATATATATATATATATATATATATATATATATATATGTATATATATATATATGTATATCATTTACTTTTTTATAGTGGCATAAATAAAGGTATTTTATAGTACTATAAAGGTAAATATGTACTTAAAAAAAAAAAAATTGTAGATACTTGAATTTTTAGGTTGACGTTAGTTTTGACAAGATTTTGGAAGAAACTATATTTCAAGGGGACGGGGGCAAAATGAGGCTTGGGGGAGGGGAAAACCAAGGTGTGGAAGGGGCAGTTGCCAACCTCCTTCCCAATAGTAAATTACCCCCCCCCCCCACTTTGTATGGTTCGAACCTTACAGTTGTTTAATAAGCTTAGACTCAAATTCTACGATAAAACTGGAATTATGCTTGAAGGCCATCTATTCTTCAAGACAGTCTTCTGGCTACATTGTTAGTAATAAGATGGAATTATAGAATTAATCAAGTAAATGACAAATGAAAAGGATAAATAGTTTTAAAATAAAGTAAGCAATCATTTATCTGATAAAGCCCAGGGATGGATTTATCTCCCCCGGGCTGTGTCTGGAAAATCATTTTGGAGAGAGTGATTGAAAAATAAAAAATAAAAACCCATCGGAAACTTGTTTATATTCATTGCGTTACGTTTTAAAGAGTCGGACAAAATAGGTTATTAGCCTGCTGGATTCAGCCTTGAACTCCAGTTTCCATGAATTGACGCTTTTGATCAATACCAGTGATTTCAACTGGTGGATTGACAATTTTTATTGCAAATAAAGCTGTGTTTTTGGGGTATTTTTGTAAATGCAAGTGAAAAAACAAGAGAATTGTTCTCTCTGGATTTTGAAAAAAAAAAAAAAAAATACTTGTATCTGTCCTCCGTCCCCTTAATTACCGCGAATTAACGTCATTCCCTGGTTCTGATCATTGTCAGCTAAAGGGCCATGACAATATATCTCTGATTTAAGGCTCATCTTTTCTGATTTTCGCTTTTTGAATGACAATTTTGTCCAAGTCTCGATTGGAAAGTTTATCGTTTACCATTAAAATTTTGAGATAAACTTTGATATTATGGAAAATGTTTCATACTGTTTATAAAAATCTAAAGATAAAGTAATAAATTAATTGAATATTATTTGAGCATTGCAACCGAAACTGATTTTTTGACAAACTTTGTTATTCGTATTCTTATAAAGTCTTTGACAATCTTTGTCGAATTATCGCTTCTCGGCCTTTTGGCTAAGATCAAAGTGTAGTATCTGTTCTTATCAGCTTAATATCTGATACGGCCCCTACATGGGGCCCAGAATATTAAACTGATTTTTGGAAACCGGAGGGATGTCGGGGCTTGCTCCGCTCCCTTCACGCGTTGGCCCGGTATTGCAGTACCTCCGGGATCGGCGCACCCCTTTCGAGGGGAAACCAAAGTCCATGAATCCGAATCAATTCTATGCGTTATACGGTATTCAAATTGAAGAGAAACTGCACATACATGTAGCTACCTAGTCATTAAATATATTCGGAATTTTTTTATTTTCATCCGAAAAGAAGAACCAGTGTATATAATTTACAAAAATTAAAAGGTAAAAAAGCCAGTGACTACTCGGCATAGTTAATTTAAAGTGCCCAAGCTGGATCAAAGTTCTCATGCATCTTTATCGAAAATAGTTCATAATTATAAACTGCTGAAATTTCATATTGAACCAATATTCGATAAAATTGCTGAAGTGATTGTTTTTGGCCTCAGACGACTTGGTTCTGCGGCGAATATATTTGCGGCGAAAAAAAAAAAAAACTTGAATCAACAGGCGATTCTCCATGTGAAGGGAGAACGAGAAAATGGTCTCTGAGGAAGGAGAAGCCTGGAGCTTAAATGCAAATATAACGCAGATAAATATATATATATATATATATATATATATATATATATATATATATATATATATATATATATATATATATGTATATATATATATATGTATATCATTTACTTTTTTATAGTGGCATAAATAAAGGTATTTTATAGTACTATAAAGGTAAATATGTACTTAAAAAAAAAAAAATTGTAGATACTTGAATTTTTAGGTTGACGTTAGTTTTGACAAGATTTTGGAAGAAACTATATTTCAAGGGGACGGGGGCAAAATGAGGCTTGGGGGAGGGGAAAACCAAGGTGTGGAAGGGGCAGTTGCCAACCTCCTTCCCAATAGTAAATTACCCCCCCCCCCCCACTTTGTATGGTTCGAACCTTACAGTTGTTTAATAAGCTTAGACTCAAATTCTACGATAAAACTGGAATTATGCTTGAAGGCCATCTATTCTTCAAGACAGTCTTCTGGCTATATTGTTAGTAATAAGATGGAATTATAGAATTAATCAAGTAAATGACAAATGAAAAGGATAAATAGTTTTAAAATAAAGTAAGCAATCATTTATCTGATAAAGCCCAGGGATGGATTTATCTCCCCCGGGCTGTGTCTGGAAAATCATTTTGGAGGGAGTGATTGAAAAATAAAAAATAAAAACCCATCGGAAACTTGTTTATATTCATTGCGTTACGTTTTAAAGAGTCGGACAAAATAGGTTATTAGCCTGCTGGATTCAGCCTTGAACTCCAGTTTCCATGAATTGACGCTTTTGATCAATACCAGTGATTTCAACTGGTGGATTGACAATTTTTATTGCAAATAAAGCTGTGTTTTTGGGGTATTTTTGTAAATGCAAGTGAAAAAACAAGAGAATTGTTCTCTCTGGATTTTGAAAAAAAAAAAAAAATACTTGTATCTGTCCTCCGTCCCCTTAATTACCGCGAATTAACGTCAAATATAACACAAATATATATAATATAAAAATATATATTTTGGGGTATTTTTGTGAAAGCAAGTGAAAAAACAAGACAATTATTCTCTCTGGATTTTGAAAAAAAAAAAAAAAAAAAACTTGAATCAACAGGCGATTCTCCATGTGAAGGGAGAACGAGAAAAGGGTCTCTGAGGAAGGAGAAGCCTGGAGCTTAAACGCAAATATAACACAAATATATATAATATAAAAATATATATTTTGGGGTATTTTTGTGAAAGCAAGTGAAAAAACAAGACAATTATTCTCTCTGGATTTTGAAAAAAAAAAAAAAAAAACTTGAATCAACAGGCGATTCTCCATGTGAAGGGAGAACGAGAAAATGGTCTCTGAGGAAGGAGAAGCCTGGAGCTTAAATGCAAATATAACGCAGATAAATATATATATATATATATATATATATATATATATGTATATATATATATATGTATATATATATATGTATATCATTTACTTTTTTATAGTGGCATAAATAAAGGTATTTTATAGTACTATAAAGGTAAAAATGTACTTAAAAAAAAAAAATTGTAGATACTTGAATTTTTAGGTTGACGTTAGTTTTGACAAGATTTTGGAAGAAACTATATTTCAAGGGGACGGGGGCAAAATGAGGCTTGGGGGAGGGGAAAACCAAGGTGTGGAAGGGGCAGTTGCCAACCTCCTTCCCAATAGTAAATTACCCCCCCCCCCCCCACTTTGTATGGTTCGAACCTTACAGTTGTTTAATAAGCTTAGACTCAAATTCTACGATAAAACTGGAATTATGCTTGAAGGCCATCTATTCTTCAAGACAGTCTTCTGGCTACATTGTTAGTAATAAGATGGAATTATAGAATTAATCAAGTAAATGACAAATGAAAAGGATAAATAGTTTTAAAATAAAGTAAGCAATCATTTATCTGATAAAGCCCAGGGATGGATTTATCTCCCCCGGGCTGTGTCTGGAAAATCATTTTGGAGGGAGTGATTGAAAAATAAAAAATAAAAACCCATCGGAAACTTGTTTAAATTCATTGCGTTACGTTTTAAAGAGTCGGACAAAATAGGTTATTAGCCTGCTGGATTCAGCCTTGAACTCCAGTTTCCATGAATTGACGCTTTTGATCAATACCAGTGATTTCAACTGGTGGATTGACAATTTTTATTGCAAATAAAGCTGTGTTTTTGGGGTATTTTTGTAAATGCAAGTGAAAAAACAAGAGAATTGTTCTCTCTGGATTTTGAAAAAAAAAAAAAA